>NW_024718926.1:0-8522 GCF_018991925.1 Homarus americanus | reverse complement strand
GGAGAGGTGGTGAGGGAAGGGTGGTGTGGGAGATTTGATTTTTTTTATTTTGCCGCTTGCAGCGGCTACTTTATTGTGCACCCCACACTCATCCTGTGAGCCGTAGTGCAAAAGGATTACAGAGTAGGGTTTACAAAGGGTCATAATAATTAACCCCCGTTGTCAGGATATTATGGGACTGAAAGTTACACAGTATTTCATTTACATTATTCGTTTAGATCTATACATAAAGGGTAACTTATTCACAAATGCGTGAGTACAGGCGTGTGAGGCAGTATGTCTGGCCTCACACTTTGTTATTCACATTTACGTGGGAGGTATTCAAGCACATTGCGTATTTGGTTCTGTACATGAGAATATATATAGTTACTAAGTGCAAAAAAGTGGATACAATCTTAATATGTAGGCTATCTTGCCATTAGAGATGAAGTGTTGTGCCATTTCACACACAGTGTGCTTGGACCTGTCCCTAAAAGGTTCTATCTTCACACAGTCGAGGACGTAGTGTTCAAGTGTGTGGCCATATGTATGGCCACACACTTTACATTTAGTTTTGCTTACATCTGCTTGAGGAACATACTGCCAAAGGTACTTATATCCTAACCTTAATCTAGCGGTTACAACATCTTGTAATCTAGTGATCTTGTTACTTGCTCCATATACATGTTTCACTTGATACATCTCATCATGGTAACCTATGGATCGACTAGTGCCTGTTTGCACTTGTCTACTTGCGTCAAACTCATCAATAAGTTCTTTCCTAATTACAGTTTTAAGGGTTCTTTTTGACAGACCCAAATTGTATTCAACGGTGTCTTTGTTAGTCGCGAGTTTGGCGAGGGCATCAACTCTGTCGTGTTTTATGAGGCCTATGTGAGAGGGGATCCACAACAGTTTGACCCTGACACCCCGGTCAACAAGGCACGCATATTTGTGTCTGGCTTCAGAGACAAGAGCGTGACAACCTGAGTCGAGGGTGCCAAGGGCAAGTAGTGAGGATAGAGAGTCAATGATGATGAGACTGTCAGTAACAGTGGTTTCAATGAATTTAATAGCTGTGAGTATGGCAACTAATTCAGTTTGTAGAGTGGATGCCCAGTTGTTAATTCTAACTCCTTTCTCAATTATATTACTGTCAGGTTGAGTCACAACAATAGCACTTCCAGCCCTCCCACAGGCGGTGTTTAGAGATCCATCAGTGTAGATGGTCTGTGTGATATTATCATCAGTCTGTAGAGTGTGTATGTGTTCAAGAGCTCTCAATTTGGCAGTGTGTTGGAGATAAATGCTATGTATAATTAATTTTTTAGGCGGATACGTCGGTATTGTGATATCGAAGGGAACTGTCCGCCAGTTTGGCAGGAAGCGCTGTTGTGTCTCAACTTTGTACAGGTGGTCTAGTCCAAACATCTTCATATGTGTAGCTGTAGTTTGGATCCATTTAGACTCAGTAGTCCCATGGTTCATACATTCTAGCAATTTTAAGGAAACAATGTTATCAGGATCACCACGCAGAAGCCTAAGGGCTATCATGAGGTTGACTTCAATTATTCTATCTTTAACACTGGGTATACCTAGTTCTTTCCTCATATTAAGTACTTTAGTGCTCATGGGACATCCTAGGATAATTCTGAGGGCTTTATTTTGCATTTTCTCGAGCTTGTCAACGCCTTTCCCGTCACGAATGACCAGGGCTGGTGGGTGGTAATCTATCAGAGATCTTATATAGCCTAGGTACATTGTTTTAACAATTATAATATTAGCACCATAGTGCGGGCTGTACCCCGCTACACTTCTAAGAGGTCTCAGTCTGTCAGTACATTGGCGGGTTAGCTGTTGTATGGCAGGTAGGGCACAAGGGACGGAAACACCAAGATATTTAAACGAAGAAACATAGTCAATAGTGTTGTTACCTATCTTGAACTTGGCGGGGCCGCGTTTGCGGTTACCAGCTTGTTTGTTGAACACCTTAGTTTTGTCAGTGGAGATAATAAGACCGAGGTGTTCACAGGCTGCGTATACATGGTTCAGGGTGGTTTGCATTTCATGATGAGTTTTAGTATGTATAAGAATATCATCAGCATAGCTGATTGAGATATTGCTGGGGTTGTCTGGTATTAAATTTAATAATGCATTCATAAGAACATTGAACAAAGTGGGGCTAAGTACTCCACCTTGAGGGGTACCAAGTTGCATATCTTTAACTTCACTTTTGTAACCCTGAAACAGTGCAGCAGCCCTTCTGTTGGTTAGGTAACCACTTATCCAGTGTAACAGCCTACCTCCTATATCCATTTTGGCTAGTTCGTACAATATCAGTTGCCTATTGGCAATATCAAATGCAGCTTTTAGGTCAAGAAATGTGGTGTATCTGTGCCGTTCATCACCATGCACAGTTAGGAATGTGGTGATGCAATTATGTACACCTTTACCATGGGTGAAGCCATTTATGTTAGGAGACATGTGTTCTCTGATTCTATATAAGAGTCTGCCAAGAACCATCCTCTCAAAGGTTTTCCACAGGCAGCTGGTTAGTGATATGGGACGAAAGGCATCAGGCTGTCCTGGTTTCGGTATTGGTACAACAATACTGCTGGTCCATGATGTGGGTAGTTGGCCCTCGGCATGACTCATATTGTACAATACCAACAATGGATTGCCTGGCACGCGCCTTAGTAGTCTAATGATGTTGTAGGTGACTCCGTCCTCTCCAGGGGAAGTAGACCTACCCCTGGCGAGGGCGGCGTCAAGCTCCCACTCAGTATATGGGACATCACACTCATCGTGTTGTTTGCCCAGCATAAAGCTAATAAGATTACTTCTCTCTACAGACTTCGCATCAAGGAGTCCCCGAGTCCTAGCTGGTAACATGTCATAGCTCGACACATGAGCCCACTTTGTTATTAGCTCATTCGACTTTTGCAGAGGGTTTGGATGGGAGACGTGTCTTCTGTTTTTACCTCTGATTATGTTTATGTCTTTCCAGACTTTGCTGAGGGATGTGTGTTGGTTCAGGCTGTTGACATATGTCTCCCATGCATTTTGTCTGAGTTCGTTTGCACGTTCCCTGACAACAGCAAGGGAAGCTTGATACAATTGTAACATTTGAGGTGTTCTAATTGTCTGTAACCCTTACCCACCCTCCTGACCCTAGCCCTGAGTTTTTTCAGCTCAGGGTCATTATGGCACTGCTGTTGCCTGTTCCCATTATGCTGACCACGTTTTCTCCTTTTTTTGGTGGAGGCATTGTTGGTGAAGTATGCATAAGTCCTATCTATCAGATCGTCATGGAAACTTTGGTAGTTGTCAGGCTTGTAGTCCTTGTACCAGTCATGGATGAAGTCTATGAACTGGCTTTCATGTTCTTGCTTGACTGTGATTCTACGTCTGTTGAGTTTACCACCAGTGGGGGTGTCATTGGCTACATGTATACTAGCTTGGATTGGGCTGTGGTCAGACATAAGATCAGTGACAAGAGGAGGATAAGTCTCCTACCATTGGTGTTAGTGGTGGAGTCACCTAATTTCTTGTGTCTAGTATTCAGGTCACCCATCAGGACAGTGGGCTCAGTGTGTAAAAAGTCTGGGAGATCTGTGTACTGAAGCTGATCTGAGGGAGCATAGGCGTTTAGCACGTTGAGTGTGGAGTTGCCCAGGTGGCTAGTGATCCCATGGTACTGAAGGTTGGTAGTCTTTTGGATACAAGAGGTACATGCGGGAGTGACTTCTTAACATACATCAAACATGTGTGAGTAGAACTAGGATCATAATACACATAATTGGGCAGACTGGGTGGGGGCTTACCATTAGGTGTGAGACACTCCTGCAGACACACAATATCGATGTCCTCAGTCACAACTTTGTGGTGTAGGTCAGGGTATCGTTTTCTAAGGGATGAGATGTTCCAACTCATCACCTTCACTGCTCTGTATCTTTGCCTGGTATTAACACTGGCCATTATGAAATGTATTTGGAATTTTGTCTGGTATTAACACTGGCCATTATGAAATGTATTTGGAAAGAAGCAAAAGGCACTGTATGATACTGTTCTTTTCTGCGCTGCCTGTCCCTTCGGCAGGCAGTAGGCCAGTTAACCTTTTGGAAACATTTCTGGAGCACGTACGGCTCAACAATTGTTGTATTTCATTGGCAGACAACAACACACTTTGGTTACACTCGACATCACCACCATTTTCTGTTTGTGTTTGTTCATCTTCACTGACCATGTCCACAGAGGCATCAGTAGAACTGTTACCAGTATCACTATTTTCCTCTGCGTGGACACTAGTTCCTGGTGGGTCTTGAGTTTCCACATCTGGTACTGACATCTGAATGTCTTCAGTTTGACTGTAATTTTTCTGTAGCTGCTGCACTGTGTTGGAGGTGTTTTTTTCCTTTAGTGTATCACAGAGGCTCCTTAACATTTCAGTTTGAGCTGTAAACTGAGCTTTGAGTTCTTTAATTCATTTTTCAAATCATTGATCTCTTCACGATGTGCATGGAGTGTGTTGGCAGCTACCTGTTGTGTCGGTACGTCTGTGTTGCCCCATGCTGATCTTTCGATGACTGCTGGTGAAGATCCTGGAGCTTTGGTGGGGAGGGCGGGCCAGGGGTTGGCCGTACGGAGTACCCTAGCAGCATTAGTGTTTCTTGAGACCTGCCTGGGTGGCGGGTCTGGGCGCTGAAGGGGTGTAGGAGCTCTAGAACAGTTAGGGTGCCATACAGGAACTCCAACTGTTTTGCAGTTAATACACTTCTGTTGGATGACACCCCCTTGAGCAACTGAATCTCTGCAAACCTGTGTTGCATGTTGCCTTGAGCAGAGACCACACCACGGCTTAGTCGAGGGGCATAACCGGGCCACATGGCCCCAGTGCTGACAGTTGTAACACCTCCGGTTAGGGGGCTGATAGAGAGTTACCTTCAGAGTCCGATAGGCACCACGGACTCGAATGGTCTTGGGTGGGTCTTCCGAGCCAACCCAGTCTGCAATGACTGCATTCTTGCCCCTGAGTCGCTTCGTCCTTCTGATGTAGGGATGGGCTTCTAGTAGTGTAGGGGTCTGGTACTGGTCGAGTCCTATGATTAAGATGGTCTTCTTGCTCGATGGTTGGGATGTTTGTTCCATGGTTATTCCCCTTATGCTATTAGTGAGGAGATCCTGTATGACTGCTGGGTCGTTTCTAATGAGAACATGATCTTGTGTACCGACTCTGAACTGAAACTCAGCCTCAGGATATTTGTCTTCCGCATCGTTCAGCCAGAGATACTTGTCTTCAGGTGATGTACCTTCAGGGAAGTATAATCTTACTCTCATGGGGGGTTGTGGTTGTAGTTGATGGTCTCTAAGTCTTTCTGCCTTTTCGGCCTTCCGCTTGTTCCTGGACTGAACTAGTTGAAAGTGTAATGATTGATTGTCAGACCAAAGCTTACAGCCCAGAATTATGTCACATATAACAGCAAGTACACCACAGACCTCGTGGTACCACCACATTCCAGGCTGACACACCTCAGGTCGACCCTAGGGACTTGACTTCGCCCGCTAATGACGTGAGCCGGTGACCTACAACCGCACCTAGCCAAGACACCTGGCCAGGACCACACCTGCACACAATTATCCAGATCAAACCAGTTTAGTGTTAATTGTTAGAGGTCAGAAGCCGGCTGGGCCGACCCCATATAAAGGCCCTACAGTCCCGTCCACGGGCATTCGGGATTCCATTACCATTCTGATTATCATTCTGATCCTGGTTGTCATTTGAACATTCTGAGGAGACGCTCATTACTCTGGAGATTCTCAGAGTCAAGCTCACCCTCTCCCCAGGTCGGGAAGGGGACTTCCCGACCAGACCCCAGCTAAGCAGAAGCCTCTCATAGGAGGCAGCCCAGCCAAGCACTCACTGGGCCTACGTCAGGGTACACGTGAGTCTTGTCAGAACGTCCTAGGGTGAGTTACCTACTGTGGGAAGTGTATTCATTCAGGTGTGTCCGAGAGTCAGTGTCAAGTAACGTAAAGCATAATGTGTTAGTACCCTGATATAATAGTGATATTAATGTGTCCATGTCATTGAGTGAAGTAATAAATAGTTGTATCAAGAGGTGTTTAACAAGTTGTCCCTTTAAGAAGTGATATATGTGTATTGACATACGAGATAAGATAAGCGTAGTGACGCTGTGCAAATAACATCCAGGCCACGCTACCAAGTTCCTATCTTTACATCTCTATTCTCTAGACTTCCTATATATATATGTCTTCCTCTTCTCTGTTCATTGCGTCTCATTACATTGGTGGCAGCGAACTATGACGTTAACCCACGCTCCCCTCGTCCCTTGTTATTGGTAACAGTGTACTTAACGTAAACCCATGCCTTCCCTCGGTTAGCCATAACACCTGGCTCGTTAGTTCAAAAGTGCGTGATAAGAAGTTCCTGCGTAGTAGCGTGAAAAGTGTCCTAGTGTGTCTCCGTTACAGCTCAAGTAAATGTCTCTCGTCGTGGTAGGCGCGAATTTTTAATAGAAATATGTTCAGTGCTTAACGTAATTTCTCAGTGTCACCCGCTATCTGTGGCATTCTCAGTAGCCCAAGTGCAGTTTGATTGTTGGTCAGTGTTGAATGTAGCCATTGTGTTTCAGTGATGAAAGCGGTGTCTGTACTAACTGTTATAACTTAACATGTCTTTTAACCTACATCCTCCTCCCTGTCCTAATCCTTACCTCACCCTCCTTACCCTTCCTCCCATCCCTGCCCTGCCCTGCCCCGCCCCTTGACCACACTGATTCCCCGTCTTGTGTCCCGTGAGCTGTGTGTTGATGATGATGGTTAATATAAAGTAATATTGCGATGAATGCAGAGCTTCACTCAGTGTATTTTTATGCTATTATGATTTGTGATGTACTCTTTGACGCTCAGTGATAAATGATATTCAGTGTAGTGCGCAGAGCTTCACTCCCCGACCCAGCCTGATGAGAACATTGTCGTGACGGAAATGATAGTTGCCAAACATTGACGTATCGTATAAAGTAAACTTTTTTTTTGCGAATGCACTTCCAACTAATCCATCACCCCTTTAGGATTGTTTCTCTGTCAAATGTCACACACAGTACCACCCATGGCCAGCCGGACGTCAACCACAGTACATACGAGCAGAGAAGAACCAGCATGATGAAAGCAGCGTGATGAATGCAGCTTGATGAAGGCAGTACGAAACCCACCACACACCACGTCACTTCTTTCAAGTCCTCCCTTGGTCTAGGATTAAGAAGATTTTATATTTCTACTTTAGGAAGTAAGGAGTGTGGAATGGATCGCCACACAACGAACCCTGGTGAGCCCAGCCAGGGAGGGATTCACCACTGTGGAAGGTGTAAGACAGGACGGTCTTTGGTCTCGCCGACACTCACGTACGGAGGGCGAGCCCTGGTCCGCGGAACCTGCCTTACAAGTCATCTAAGGAGACGACAGCCCAAACAGTGGACCGGCTTTCATCCCGGCCGGAGAGGGCCGACGGCAGATGAACAGAAAATCGTCTGGAATATGTTGAAAATGATGATGTTGCAGAGAAGAAATGCAGATGAAGCAGAAAAATTCATCTGGAATATGACGGAAAACGAAGATGTATAAAGAAACTCAGATGGAGCAGAAAAATTCATCTGGAATATGACGGAAAACGAAGATGTATAAAGAAACTCAGATGGAGCAGAAAAATTCATCTGGAATATGAAAATGAAGATGTATAGAGGAAGAACGCAGATGGGACAGAAAACTCGTCTGGAAGAGTATAGAAACCAGGAGGAAGTGAGAAGAAGTCAGAAGGTGTGGAGAAACGACCTACAAGGTGCGGTATGTGAAGAAAGAAGACAGAAGACAGAAGATGTGCTATGTGAAGAAAGAAGACAGAAGATGTGCTGTCCTGACATCACAAGAAAGTCGATGATGAAGGACCAACCGACTACAGCTGCTGAGCTGCCGCCATCCCCTATTTTTCAGATACCAGCTGGATGGAAGACGTGAGCTATGCTGGACCCAACTAATGTACTGATGTTGTTGATGTATAATAAAAAGATATCAATACCCTAATATGTGAAGTAGGAACATTTTTTGTATTTTGAAGTATTTTCTCTGATTTTGTTGATGTTTACTACAAAGAATGTCTTTTTTTTAGTCTCACTTTTTTCTATGAGTTCATTTGATCAATGTCTTGGACTATGAAACACGATGTTGTAGCTATATTACTGACGGAGATGAATTATTATTTTGACATGGGCTGATAAGGAAATGTAACACCTGTTGTTGTTTGTAGAATGTGATTTGCAAGGTTGCCTCGGACACTATGCTACATATGAAGGATTTTTTCATTCTATGCTATGTTTCCTTTTTCTCCTGGCATAGAAGCTTTGATCTTGGCGGGAGGTATAGTGAACTTTGTCAGATCAAACTAGCGCCAGTAGAAAAACATACACCTATGAGATTGTTGGTTGTAAATGTGAGACTATGTTATCGCCCCAGGGATTATCTTTGACACC
>NW_024718925.1:0-18502 GCF_018991925.1 Homarus americanus | reverse complement strand
ATAACAAAGTCCATTGATCGAGTATAACAAAGTCCCCTGGATGAGTATAACAAAGACCCCTGATCGAGTATAACATATCCCCTGATTGAGTATAACAAAGTCCCCTGGTCGAGTATAGCAAAGTCCCTGATCGAGTATAAGAAAGCCTCCTAATCGAGTATAACAATGTCCCCTGATCGAGTATAACAAAGCCCTCTGCTCGAATATAACAAAGTCCCCTGATCGAGTCCAAAAAAGGCCTCTAATCGAGTATAAGAAAGTCCCCTGATCGAGTATAACAAAGTCCCCTTATCGAGTATAACAAATTCCCCTTATCGAGTATAACAGAGTCCCGTTATCGAGTATAACAAAGCCCCTAATCGAGTTTAACAAAGGCCCCTGGTCGAGTATAACAAAGTCCCTGATCGAGTATAACAAAGTCCCTAGGTCGAGCATACCAAAGCTCCCTAATCGATTATAACAAAGTCCCCCGGTCTAGTATAGCAAAGGGCCCTGATCGAGTAAGACAAAGTCCCCTGATCGAGTATAACAAAGTCCCCTAATCGAGTTTAACAAAGGCCCCTGGTCGTGTATAACAAAGTCCCTGATCGAGTAAAACAAAGTCCCTAGGTCGAGCATACCAAAGCTCCCTAATCGATTATAACAAAATCCCCGGTCGAGTATAGCAAAGGGCCCTGATCGTGTAAGACAAAATCACCCTGATCGAGTATAAGAAAGTCAACTGATCGAGTATGACAAAGCCCCCTGGATGAGTATAACAAAGTTCCCTGATCGAGTATAAATAAAGTCCCCTGATCGAGTATAACAAAGTCCCCTGGTCGAGTATGACAAAGCCCCCTGGATGAGAATAACAGTTCCCTGATCGAGTATAACAAAGTCCCCTGATCGAGTATAACAAAGTCCCCTGGTCCAGTATAACAAAGTCCCCTGATCGAGTATAACATATCCCCTGATCGAGTATAACAACGTCTCCTGGTCTAGTTTAACAAAGTCCCCAGATCGAGGATAACAAAGTCCCCTAATCGATTATAAGAAAGTCCCCTGGTCGAGTATGACAAAGGGCCCTGATCGAGTAAGACTAAGTCCCGTCATCGAGTATAACAAAGTCCCCTGATCCTAGTATAAAAAAGCCCCTTGAACGAGTATAACAAAGTCCCCTGAACCGAGAATAACAAAGTCCCCTGATCGAGTATAACATATCCACTGATCGAGTATCACAAAGTCCCTGGTGGAGTATAACAAAGTTCCCTGGTCGAGAATAACAAAGTTTTCTAATCGAGCATAACAAAGGCCCTTGGTCGAGTATAACAAAGTCCTCTGATCAAGTATAACAAAGTCCCCTGATCTAGTATAACAAAGTCCCCTAATCAAGTATAACAAAGTCCCCTGATCAAGTATAACAAAGACCCCTGATCGAGTATAACATATCCCCTGATCGAATATAACAACGTCTCCTGGCCTAGTTTAACAAAGTCCCCAGATCGAGCATAACAAAGTTCCCTAATCGATTATAACAAAGTCCCCTGGTCGAGTATAACAAAGAGCGCTGATCGAGTAGGACTAAGTCCCCTCATCGAGTATAACAAAGTCCCCTGATCCTAGTATAACAAAGCCCCCCTGGACGAGTATAACAAAGGTTCCTAATCGAGTATAACAAAGTCTCCTGATCGCGTATAACAAAGTCCATTGATCGAGTATAACAAAGTCCCCTGGATGAGTATAGCAAAGTCCCCTGATCGAGTATAACATATCCCCTGATTGAGTATAACAAAGTCCCCTGGTCGAGTATAGCAAAGTCCCTGATCGAGTATAAGAAAGCCTCCTGATCGAGTATAACAATGTCCCCTGATCGAGTATAACAAAGCCCTCTGCTCGAATATAACAAAGTCCCCTGATCGAGTCCAAAAAAGGCCTCTAATCAAGTATAAGAAAGTCCCCTGATCGAGTATAACAAAGTCCCCGTATCGAGTATAACAAACTTATCGAGTATAACAAAGTCCCCGAGTATAACAAAGTCCCCTAATCGAGTATAACAAAGTCCCTGATCGAGTATAACAAAGTCCCTAGGTCGAGCATACCAAAGCCCCCTAATCGATTATAACAAAGTCCCCCGGTCGATTATAGCAAAGGGCCCTGATCGAGTAAGACAAAGTCCCCTGATCGAGTATAACAAAGTCCCCTAATCGTGTATAAAAATGTCCCCTGGTCCAGTGAAACAAAGTCCCCTCATCGAGTATAAAAAAGTCCGCTGGCCCGGTATAACAAAGTCCCTAGATCGAGCATACCAAAGTCCCCTGATCGATTATAACAAAATCCCCCGGTCGAGTATAGCAAAGGAACCTGATCGTGTAAGACAAAATCCCCTGATCGAGTATAAGAAAGTCACCTGATCGAGTATGACAAAGCCCCCTGGATGAGTATAACAAAGTTCCCTAATCGAATATAACAAAGTCCCCTGATCGAGTATAACAAAGTCCCCTGGTCGAGTATGACAAAGCCCCCTGGATGAGTATAACAGTTCCCTGATCGAGTATAACAAAGTCCCCTGATCGAGTATAACAAAGTCCCCTGGTCCAGTATAACAAAGTCCCCTGATCGAGTATAACATATCCCCTGATCGAGTATAACAACGTCTCCTGGCCTAGTTTAACAAAGTCCCCAGATCGAGGATAACAAAGTCCCCTAATCGATTATAAGAAAGTCCCCTGGTCGAGTATGACAAAGGGCCCTGATCGAGTAAGACTAAGTCCCGTCATCGAGTATAACAAAGTCCCCTGATCCTAGTATAAAAAAGCCCCTTGAACGAGTATAACAAAGTCCCCTGAACCGAGTATAACAAAGTCCCCTGATCGAGTATAACATATCCACTGATCGAGTATCACAAAGTCCCTGGTGGAGTATAACAAAGTTCCCTGGTCGAGAATAACAAAGTTTTCTAATCGAGCATAACAAAGGCCCTTGGTCGAGTATAACAAAGTCCTCTGATCAAGTATAACAAAGTCCCCTGATCTAGTATAACAAAGTCTCCTAATCAAGTATAACAAAGTCCCCTGATCAAGTATAACAAAGACCCCTGATCGAGTATAACATATCCCCTGATCGAGTATAACAAATTCCTCTGGTCGAGTATGACAAAGTCCCCTGATCGAGTATAACAAAGTCCCCTAATCGAGTATTACATATCCCTGATCGAATATAACAAAGTCCCTGGTGGAGTATAACAAAGTCCCCTGATCGAGTATCACAAAGTCTCCTGGTCGAGTATAACAAAGTTTTCTAATCGAGTATAAAAAAGCCCCTCGTCGAGTATAACACAGTCCTCTGATCGAGTATAACAAAGTCCCCTGATCGAGTATAACATATCACCTGATCGAGTATAACAAAGTCCTCTGGTCGAGTATAACAAAGTCCCCTAATCGAGTATAACAATGTCACCTGGTCGAGTATAACAATGTCCCCTGATCGAGTATAACAAAGGCCCCTCATCGAGTATAGCAAAGCCCATTGGTCAAATATAGTAAAGTCCACTCATCGAGTATAACAAAGTTCCCCGATCGAGTATAACAAAGGCCTCTGGTCGAATATAACAAAGTCCCCTAATCGAATATAACAAAGTCCCCTGGTCGAGCATAATAAAGCACCCTCATCGAGTATAACAAAGGCCCCTAATCGAGTATAACAAAGTCTCCTGATCGCGTATAACAAAGTCCCCTGGTCCAGTATAACAAAGTCCCCTGATCGAGTATAACATATCCCCTGATCGAGTATAACAACGTCTCCTGGCCTAGTTTAACAAAGTCCCCTAGTCGAGTATAACAAAGAGCCCTCATCGAGTATAACAAAGTCCCCTGATCGAGTATAACAAAGTCCCATGGATGAGTATAACAAAGTCCCCTGATCGAGTATAACATATCCGCTGATTGAGTATAACAAAGTCCTCTGGTCGAGAATAACAAAAGCCCCTCATCGAGTATAGCAAAGTCCCCGGGTCGAGCATAACAAAGCCCCCTCATCGAGTATTACAAAGGCCCCTAATCGAGTATAACAAAGTCCCCTGATCGAGTATAACAAAGTCCCCTGATAGAGTATAACAAAGTCCTCTGGTCGAGTATAAAAAAGTCCCATGATCGAGTATAACAAAGTCCCCTAGTCGAGTATAACAAAGTCCCCTCATCGAGTATAACAAAGTCCATTGGTCAAGTAAAAAAAAGTTCCCATGATCGAGCATAGCAAAGTCCCCTGAACGAGTATAACAAAGCCTCCTCATCGAGTATAACAAAGTCCCCTAATCGAGTATAACAAAGCCCCCTGCTCGAGTATAACAAAGTCCCCTGGTCGAGTTTAGCAAAGTCCCCTGATCGAGTATAACAAAGCCTCCTGATCGAGTATAACAAAGTCCCCTGATTGAATATAACAATGCCCCGTGCTCCAGTATAACAAAGTCCCCTGATCGAGTCCAAAAAAGGCCTTTAATCGAGTATAACAAATTCCCCTGATCTAGTATAACAAAGGCCCCTGATCGAGTGTAACAAAGGCCCCTCATCGAGTATAACAAAGTCCCCAAATCGAGCATAACAAAGTCCCCTGGTCGAGTATAACAAAGTCCCCTGTTCGAGTCTAACAAAGCCCCCTTTATCGAGTATAACAAATTCACCTTATCGAGTAACAAAGTCCCCTTATCGAGTACAACAAAGTCCCCTAATCGAGTATAACAAAGGCCCTGGTCGAGTATAACAAAGTCCCTCATCGAGTGTAACAAAGTCCCCTAATCGAGTTTAAAAATGTCCCCTGGTCCAGTGTAACAAAGTCCCCTGATCGAGCATAAAAGAGTCCCCTGGCCCAGTATAACAAAGTCCCTAGATCAAGCATACCAAAGTCCCCTGATCGATTATATCAAAGTCCCCGGTCCAGTATAGCAAAGGGCCCTGAGCGAGTAAGACAAAGTCCCCTAATCGAGTATAACAGAGCCCCCTGCTCGAGTATAACAAAGTCCCCTGATCGAGTCTAAAAAAGGCCTCTAATCGCGTATAAGAAAAGTCCCCTGGTCGAGTATAACAAAGGGCCCTGATCGAGTAAGACTAAGTCCCCTCATCGAGTATAACAAAGTCCCCTGATCGAGTATAACAAAGCCTCCTGATCGCGTATAACAAAGTCCCCTGATCGAGTATAACAAAGCTCCCTGCTCGAGTATAACAAAGTCACCTGATCGAGTCTAAAAAAGGCCTCTAATCGAGTATAAGAAAAGTCCCCTGGTCGAGTATAACAAAGGGCCCTGATCGAGTAAGACTAAGTCCCCTCATCGAGTATAACAAAGTCCCCTGATCCTAGTATAACAAAGCCCCCCTGGACGAGTATAACAAAGGCCCCTAATCGAGTATAACAAAGTCTCCTGATCGCATATAACAAAGTCCCCTGATCGAGTATAACAAAGGCCCCTGGATGAGTATAACAAAGTCCCCTGATCGAGTATAACATATCCCCTGATTGAGTATAACAAAGTCCTCTGGTCGAGTATAAAAATGTCCCCTGATCGAGTATAACAATGTCCCCTGGTCGAATATAACAAAGTCCCCTCATCGAGTATAACAAAGGCCCCTCATCGAGAATAACAAAGTCCATTGGTCAAGTATAAAGAGATCCCTGGTCGAGTATAACAAAGTCCCCTGGTCGAGTATAGGAAAGTCCCGTGATCGAGTATAACAAAGCCTCCTCATCGAGTATAACAAAGTCCCCTAATCGAGTATAAAAAGCCCCCTGCTCGAGTATAACAAAGTCCCCTAATCGAGTCCAAAAAAGGCCTCTAATCGAGAATAAGAAAGTCCCCTGATCAAGTATAACAAAGCCGCCTAATCGAGTATAACAACGTCCCCTGGTCGAGTATAACAAAGTCCCCTGTTCGAGTCTAACAAAGTCCCCTCATCGAGTATAACAAATTCCCCTTATCGAGTATAACAAAGTCACCTTATCGAGTATAACAAAGTCCCCTAATCGAGTATAACAAAGGCCCCTGACGAGTATAACAAAGTCCCTGATCGAGTATAACAAAGTCCCTAGTTCGAGCATACCAAAGTCCCCTAATCGATTATAACAAAGTCCCCCGGTCGAGTATAGCAAAGGGCCCTGATCGAGTATAACAAAGTCCCCTGATCGAGTTTAACAAAGTCCCCTGGTCGAGTATGACAAAGTTCCTTGGATGAGTATAACAGTTCCCTGATCGAGTATAACAAAGTCCCCTGATCGAGTATAAAAAAGTCCCCTGGTCCAGTATAACAAAGTCCCCTGATCGAGTATAACATATCCCCTGATCGAATATAACAACGTCTCCTGGCCTAGTTTAACAAAGTCCCCAGATCGAGCATAACAATGTTCCCTAATCGATTATAACAAAGTCCCCTGGTCGAGTATAACAAAGGGCGCTGATCGAGTAAGACTAAGTCCCCTCATCGAGTATAACAAAAACCCTGATCCTAGTACAACAAAGCCCCCCTGGACGAGTATAACAAAGGTTCCTAATCGAGTATAACAAAGTCTCCTGATCGCGTATAACAAAGTCCATTGATCGAGTATAACAAAGTCCCCTGGATGAGTATAACAAAGTCCCCTGATCGAGTATAACATATCCCCTGATTGAGTATAACAAAGTCCCCTGGTCGAGTATAGCAAAGTCCCTGATCGAGTATAAGAAAGCCTCCTAATCGAGTATAACAATGTCCCCTGATCGAGTATAACAAAGCCCTCTGCTCGAATATAGCAAAGTCCCCTGATCGACTCCAAAAAAGGCCTCTAATCGAGTATAAGAAAGTCCCCTGATCGAGTATAACAAAGTCCCCGTATCGAGTATAACAAATTCCCCTTATCGAGTATAACAAAGTCCCGTTATCGAGTATAACAAAGTCCCCTAATCGAGTATAACAAAGGCCCCTGGTCGAGTATAACACAGTCCCTGATCGAGTATAACAAAGTCCCTAGGTCGAGCATACCAAAGCCCCCTAATCGATTATAACAAAGTCCCCCGGTCGATTATAGCAAAGGGCCCTGATCGAGTAAGACAAAGTCCCCTGATCGAGTATAACAAAGTCCCCTAATCGTGTATAAAATGTCCCCTGGTCCAGTGAAACAAAGTCCCCTCATCGAGTATAAAAAAGTCCGCTGGCCCGGTATAACAAAGTCCCTAGATCGAGCATACCAAAGTCCCCTGATCGATTATAACAAAATCCCCCGGTCGAGTATAGCAAAGGGCCCTGATCGTGTAAGACAAAATCCCCTGATCGAGTATAAGAAAGTCACCTGATCGAGTGTGACAAAGCCCCCTGGATGAGTATAACAAAGTTCCCTAATCGAGTATAACAAAGTCCCCTGATCGAGTATAACAAAGTCCCCTGGTCGAGTATGACAAAGCCCCCTGGATGAGTATAACAGTTCCCTGATCGAGTATAACAAAGTCCCCTGATCGAGTATAACAAAGTCCCCTGGTCCAGTATAACAAAGTCCCCTGATCGAGTATAACATATCCCCTGATCGAGTATAACAACGTCTCCTGGTCTAGTTTAACAAAGTCCCCAGATCGAGGATAACAAAGTCCCCTAATCGATTATAAGAAAGTCCCCTGGTCGAGTATGACAAAGGGCCCTGATCGAGTAAGACTAAGTCCCGTCATCGAGTATAACAAAGTCCCCTGATCCTAATATAAAAAAGCCCCTTGAACGAGTATAACAAAGTCCCCTGAACCGAGTATAACAAAGTCCCCTGATCGAGTATAACATATCCACTGATCGAGTATCACAAAGTCCCTGGTGGAGTATAACAAAGTTCCCTGGTCGAGAATAACAAAGTTTTCTAATCGAGCATAACAAAGGCCATTGGTCGAGTATAACAAAGTCCTCTGATCAAGTATAACAAAGTCCCCTGATCTAGTATAACAAAGTCCCCTAATCAAGTATAACAAAGTCCCCTGATCAAGTATAACAAAGACCCCTGATCGAGTATAACAAATTCCTCTGGTCGAGTATGACAAAGTCCCCTGATCGAGTATAACAAAGTCCCCTGATCGAGTATTACATATCCCCTGATCGAATATAACAAAGTCCCTGGTGGAGTATAACAAAGTCCCCTGATCGAGTATCACAAAGTCTCCTGGTCGAGTATAACAAAGTTTTCTAATCGAGTATAAAAAAGCTCCTCGTCGAGAATAACAAAGTCCTCTGATCGAGTATAACAAAGACCCCTGATCGAGTATAACATATCACCTGATCGAGTATAATAAAGTCCTCTGGTCGAGTATAACAAAGGCCCCTGATCGAGTATAACAATGTCACCTGGTCGAGTATAACAATGTCCCCTGATCAAGTGTAACAAAGGCCCCTCATCGAGTATAGCAAAGCCCATTGGTCAAATATAGTAAAGTCCACTCATCGAGTATAACAAAGTTCCCCGATCGAGTATAACAAAGGCCTCTGGTCGAATATAACAAAGTCCCCTAATCGAATATAACAAAGTCCCCTGGTCGAGCATAATAAAGCACCCTCATCGAGTATAACAAAGGCCCCTAATCGAGTATAACAAAGTCTCCTGAGCGCGTATAACAAATTCCCCTGGTCCAGTATAACAAAGTCCCCTGATCGAGTATAACATATCCCCTGATCGAGTATAACAACGTCTCCTGGCCTAGTTTAACAAAGTCCCCTGGTCGAGTATAACAAAGGGCCCTCATCGAGTATAACAAAGTCCCCTGATCGAGTATAACAAAGTCCCATGGATGAGTATAACAAAGTCCCCTGATCGAGTATAACATATACGCTGATTGAGTATTACAAAGTCCTCTGGTTGAGTATAACAAAAGCCCCTCATCGAGTATAGCAAAGTCCATTGGTCAAATATAGGAAAGTCCACTCATCGAGTATAACAAAGTCCCCCGATCGAGTATAACAATGGCCTCTGGTCTAGTATGAGAAAGTCCCCTGATCAAGTATAAAAAAGTCCCCTGGTCCAGTATAACAAAGTCCCCTAAACGAGTATAACAAAGTCCCCTAGTCGAATATAATAAAGTCCCCTCATCGAGTATAACAAAGTCCATTGGTCAAGTATAAAAAAGTTCCCATGATCGAACATAGCAAAGTCCCCTGAACGAGTATAACAAAGCCTCCTCATCGAGTATAACAAAGTCCCCTAATCGAGTATAAAAAAGCCCCCTGCTCGAGTATAACAAAGTCCCCTGGTCGAGTTTAGCAAAGTCCCCTGATCGAGTATAACAAAGCCTCCTGATCGAGTATAACAAAGTCCCCTGATTGAATATAACAATGCCCCCTGCTCCAGTATAACAAAGTCTCCTGATCGAGTCCAAAAAAGGCCTTTAATCGAGTATAACAAATTCCCCTGATCTAGTATAACAAAGGCCCCTGATCGAGTGTAACAAAGGCCCCTCATCGAGTATAACAAAGTCCCCAAATCGAGCATAACAAAGTCCCCTGGTCGAGTATAACAAAGTCCCCTGTTCGAGTCTAACAAAGCCCCCTTATCGAGTATAACAAATTCACCTTATCGAGTAACAAAGTCCCCTTATCGAGTACAACAAAGTCCCCTAATCGAGTATAACGAAGGCCCTGGTCGAGTATAACAAAGTCCCTCATCGAGTGTAACGAAGTCCCCTAATCGAGTTTAAAAATGTCCCCTGGTCCAGTGTAACAAAGTCCCCTGATCGAGCATAAAAGAGTCCCCTGGCCCAGTATAACAAAGTCCCTAGATCAAGCATACCAAAGTCCCCTGATAGATTATAACAAAGTCCCCGGTCCAGTATAGCAAAGGGCCCTGAGCGAGTAAGACAAAGTCCCCTAATCGAGTATAACAGAGCCCCCTGCTCGAGTATAACAAAGTCCCCTGGTCGAGTCTAAAAAAGGCCTCTAATTGAGTATAAGAAAAGTCCCCTGGTCGAGTATAACAAAGGGCCCTGATCGAGTAAGACTAAGTCCCCTCATCGAGTATAACAAAGTCCCCTGATCGAGTATAACAAAGCCTCCTGATCGAGTATAACAAAGTCCCCTGATCGAGTATAACAAAGCTCCCTGCTCGAGTATAACAAAGTCACCTGATCGAGTCTAAAAAAGGCCTCTAATCGAGTATAAGAAAAGTCCCCTGGTCGAGTATAACAAAGGGCCCTGATCGAGTAAGACTAAGTCCCCTCATCGAGTATAACAAAGTCCCCTGATCCTAGTATAACAAAGCCCCCCTGGACGAGTATAACAAAGGCCCCTAATCGAGTATAACAAAGTCTCCTGATCGCATATAACAAAGTCCCCTGATCGAGTATAACAAAGGCCCCTGGATGAGTATAACAAAGTCCCCTGATCGAGTATAACATATCCCCTGATTGAGTATAACAAAGTCCTCTGTCGAGTATAAAAAAGTCCCCTGATCGAGTATAACAAAGTCCCCTGGTCGAATATAACAAAGTCCCCTCATCGAGTATAACAAAGGCCCCTCATCGAGAATAACAAAGTCCATTGGTCAAGTATAAAAGAGATCCCTGGTCGAGTATAACAAAGTCCCCTGGTCGAGTATAGGAAAGTCCCGTGATCGAGTATAACAAAGCCTCCTCATCGAGTATAACAAAGTCCCCCGGTCGAGTATAGCAAAGGGCCCTGATCGTGTAAGACAAAATCCCCTGATCGAGTATAAGAAAGTCACCTGATCGAGTATGACAAAGCCCCCTGGATGAGTATAAGAAAGTTCCCTGATCGAGTATAACAAAGTCCCCTGATCGAGTATAACAAAGTCCCCTGGTCGAGTATGACACAGCCCCCTGGATGAGTATAACAGTTCCCTGATCGAGTATAACAAAGTCCCCTGATCGAGTATAACAAAGTCTCCTGGTCCAGTATAAGAAAGTCCCCTGATCGAGTATAACATATCCCCTGATCGAGTATAACAACGTCTCCTGGCCTAGTTTAACAAAGTCCCCAGATCGAGGATAACAAAGTCCCCTAATCGATTATAACAAAGTCCCCTGGTCGAGTAAGACAAAGGGCCCTGATCGAGTAAGACTAAGTCCCCTCATCGAGTATAACAAAGTCCCCTGATCCTAGTATAAAAAAGCCCCTTGGACGAGTATAACAAAGTCCCCTGAACCGAGTATAACAAAGTCCCCTGATCGAGTATAACATATCCACTGATCGAGTATCACAAAGTCACTGGTGGAGTATAACAAAGTTCCCTGGTCGAGTATAACAAAGTTTTCTAATCGAGCATATCAAAGGCACTTGGTCGAGTATAACAAAGTCCTCTAATCAAGTATAACAAAGTCCCCTGATCGAGTATCACAAAGTCTCCTGGTCGAGTATAACAAAGTTATCTAATCGAGTATAAAAAAGCCCCTCGTCGAGTATAACAAAGTCCTCTGATCGAGTATAACAAAGTCCCCTGTTCGAGTCTAACAAAGTCCCCTTATCGAGTATAACAAATTCACCTTATCGAGTAACAAAGTCCCCTTATCGAGTACAACAAAGTCCCCTAATCGAGTATAACAAAGGCCCTGGTCGAGTATAACAAAGTCCCCCATCGAGTGTAACAAAGTTCCCTAATCGAGTATAAAAATGTCCCCTGGTCGAGTGTAACAAAGTACCCTGATCGAGTATAAAAAAGTCCCCGGTCCAGTATTGCAAAGGGCCCTGAGCGAGTAAAACAAAGTCCCCTAATCGAGTATAACAGAGCCCCCTGCTCGAGTATAACAAAGTCCCCTGGTCGAGTATAGTAAAGTCCCCTAGTCGAGTATAACAAAGCCTCCTGATTGAGTATAACAAAGTCCCCTGATCGATTATAACAAAGCTCCCTGCTCGAGTATAACAAAGTCCCCTGATCGAGTCTAAAAAAGGCCTCTAATCGAGTATAAGAAAGTCCCCTGATCGAGTATAACAAAGCCGCCTAATCGAGTATAACAAAGTCCCCTGGTCAAGTATAACAAAGTCCCCTGTTCGAGTCTAACAAAGTCCCCTTATCGAGTAAAACAAATTCCCCTTATCGAGTATAACAAAGTCCCCTTATCGAGTATAACAAAGTCCCTGATCGAGTATAACAAAGTCCCTAGATCGAGCATACCAAAGTCCCCTAATCGATTATAACAAAGTCCCCCGGTCGAGCATACCTAAGTCCCCTGATCGAGTATAACAAAGTCACTTGATGGAAAATAACAAAGCCCCGCTGGATGAGTATAACAAAGTTCCCTGATCGAGTATAACAACGTTCCCTGATCGAGTATAACAAAGTCTCCTGGTCCAGTATAACAAAGTCCCTGATCGAGGATAACAAAGTCCCCTAATCGAGAATAAAAATGTCCCCTGGTCCAGTGTAACAAAGTCCCTTCATCGAGTATAAAAACGTCCCTGGCCCAGTATAACAAAGTCCCTATATCGAGCATACCAAAGTCCCCTGACCGATTATAACAAAGTCCCCCTGTCGAGTATAGCAAAGGGCCCTGATCGTGTAAGACAAAATCCCCTGATTGAGTATAAGAAAGTCCCCTGATAGAGTATGACAAAGCCCCCTGGATGAGTATAACAAAGTTCCCTGATCATGTATAACAAAGTCCCCTGATCGAGTATAACAAAGTCCCCTGGTCCAGTATAACAAAGTCCCCTGATCGAGTATAACATATCCCCTGATCGAGTATAACAACGTCTCCCTGGCCTAGTTTAACAAAGTCCCCAGATCGAGCATAACAAAGTTCCCTAATCGATTATAACAAAGTCCCCTGGTCGAGTATAACAAAGGGCGCTGATCGAGTAAGACTAAGTCCTCTCATCGAGTATAACAAAGTCCCCTGATCCTAGTATAACAAAGCGCCCCTGGACGAGTATAACAAAGGTTCCTAATCGAGTATAACAAAGTCTCCTGATCGCATATAACAAAGTCCCCTAATCGAGTATAACAAAGTCTCCTGGATGAGTATAACAAAGTCCCCTCATCGAGTATAACAAAGTCCATTGGTCAAGTATAAAAAAGTTCCCATGATCGAGCATAGACAAGTCTCCTGATCGAGTATAACAAAGTCCCCTGATAGAGTATAACAAAGTCCTCTGGTCGAGTATAAAAAGTCCCCTGATCGAGTATAACAAAGTCCCCTGGTCGAGTATAACAAAGTCCCCTCATCGAGTATAACAAAGTCCATTGGTCAAGTATAAAAAAGTTCCCATGATCGAGCATAGCAAAGTCTCCTGATCGAGTATAACAAAGCCTCCTGATCGAGTATAACAAAGTCCCCTAATCGAGTATAACAAAGCCCCGTGCTCGAGTATAACAAAGTCCCCTGGTCGAGTTTAGCAAAGTCCCCTGATCGAGTATAACAAAGCCTCATGATCGAGTATAACAAAGTCCCCTGATCGAGTATAACAAAGCCCCCTGCTTGAGTATAACAAAGTCCCCTGATCGAGTCCAAAAAAGGACTTTAATCGAGTATAACAAAGTCCCTTGATCTAGTATAACAAAGGCCCCTGATCGAGTGTAACAAAGCCCCTCATCGAGTATAACAAAGTCCCCTAATCGAGCATAACAAAGTCCCCTGGTCGAGTATAACAAAGTCCCCTGTTCGAGTCTAACAAAGCTCCCTTATCGATTATAACAAATTCACCTTATCGAGTAACAAAGTCCCCTAATCGAGTATAAAAAAGGCCCTGGTCGAGTATAACAAAGTCCCTCATCGAGTTTTATAAAGTCCCCTAATCGAGTATAAAAATGTCCCCTAGTCCAGTGTAACAAAGTCCCCTGATCGAGTATAAAAAAGTCCCCTGGCCCAGTATAACAAAGTCCCTAGATCAAGCATACCAAAGTCCCCTGATCGATTATAACAAAGTCCCCGGTCCAGTATAGCAAAGGGCCCTGAGCCAGTAAGACAAAGTCCCCTAATCGAGTATAACAGAGCCCCCTGCTCGAGTATAACAAAGTCCCCTGGTCGAGTATAGCAAAGTCCCCTGATCGAGTATAACAAAGCTCCCTGCTCGAGTATAACAAAGTCCCCTGATCGAGTCTAAAAAAGGCCTCTAATCGAGTATAAGAAAGTCGCCTGATCGAGTATAACAAAGGCGCCTAATCGAGAATAACAAAGTCCCCTGGTCAAGTATAACAAAGTCCCCTGTTCGAGTCTAACAAAGTCCACTTATCGAGTAAAACAAATTCCCCTTATCGAGTATAACAAAGTCCCCTTATCGAGTATAACAAAGTCCCTGATCGAGTATAACAAAGTCCCTAGATCGAGCATGCCAAAGTCCCCTAATCGATTATAACAAAGTCCCCCGGTCGAGCATACCAAAGTCCCCTGATCGAGTATAACAAAGTCCCCTGATGGAAAATAACAAAGCCCCCTGGATGAGTATAACAAAGTTCCCTGATCGAGTATAACAACGTTCCCTGATGGAGTATAACAAAGTCTCCTGGTCCAGTATAACAAAGTCCCCTGATCGAGGATAACAAAGTCCCCTAATCGAGAATAAAAATGTCCCCTGGTCCAGTGTAACAAAGTCCCTTCATCGAGTATAAAAAAGTCCCCTGGCCCAGTATAACAAAGACCCTAGATCGAGCATACCAAAGTCCTCTGATCGATTATAACAAAGTCCCCCGGTCGAGTATAGCAAAGGGCCCTGATCGTGTAAGACAAAATCCCCTGATTGAGTATAACAAAGTCCCCTAATCGAGTATAACATATCCACTGATCGAGTATAACAACGTCTCCTGGCCTAGTTTAACAAAGTCCCCAGATTGAGCATAACAAAGTTCCCTAATCGATTATAACAAAGTCCCCTGGTCGAGTATAACAAAGGGCGCTGATCGAGCAAGACTAAGTCCCCTCATCGAGTATAACAATGTCCCCTGATCCTAGAATAACAAAGCCCCCCCTGGACGAGTATAACAAAGGTTCCTAATCGAGTATAACAAAGTCTCCTGATCGCGAATAACAAAGTACGATGATCGAGGACAACAAAGTCTCCTGGATGAGTATAACAAAGTCCCCTGATCGAGTATAACATATCCCCTGATTGAGTATAACAAAGTCCCATGGTCGAGTATAGCAAAGTCCCTGATCGAGTATTAGAAAGCCTCCTGATCAAGTATAACAAAGTCCCCTGATCGAGTCTAACAAAGCCCCATGCTCGAGTATAACAAAGTCCCCTGATCGAGTCCAAAAAAGGCCTCTAATCGAGTATAAGAAAGTCCCCTGATCGAGTATAACAAAGTCCCCTTATCGAGTATAACAAATTCCCCTTATCGAGTATAACAAAGTCACGTTATCGAGTATAACAAAGTCCCCTAATCGAGTATAACAAAGGCCCCTGGTCGAGTATAACAAAGTCCCTGATCGAGTATAACAAAGTCCCTAGGTCGAGCATACCAAAGCCCCCAAATCGATTATAACAAAGTCCCCCGGTCGAGTATAGCAAAGGGCCCTGATCGAGTAAGACAAAGTCCTCTGATCGAGTATAACAAAGTCCCCTAATCGTGTATAAAAATGTCCCATGGTCCAGTGAAACAAAGTCCCCTCATCGCTTATAAAAAAGTCCCCTGGCCCGGTATAACAAAGTCCCTAGTTCGAGCATACCAAATTCCCCTGATCGATTATAACAAAATCCCCCGGTCGAGTATAGCAAAGGGCCCTGATCGTGTAAGACAAAATCCCCTGATCGAGTATTAGAAAGTCACCTGATCGAGTATGACAAAGCCCCCTGGATGAGTATAACAAAGTTCCCTGGTCGTGTATAACAAAGTCCCCTGATCGAGTATAACAAAGTCCCCTGGTCGAGTATGACAAAGCCCCCTGGATGAGTATAACATTTCCCTGATCGAGTATAACAAAGTCCCCTGATCGAGTATAACAAAGTCCCCTGGTCCAGTATAACAAAGTCCCCTGATCGAGTATAACATATCCCCTGATCGAGTATAACAACGTCTCCTGGCCTAGTTTAACAAAGTCCCCAGATCGAGGATAACAAAGTCCCCTAATCGATTATAACAAAGTCCCCTGGTCGAGTATGACAAAGGGCCCTGATCGAGTAAGACTAAGTCCCCTCATCGAGTATAACAAAGTCCCCTGATCCTAGTATAAAAAAGCCCCTTCGACGAGTATAACATATCCACTGATCGAGTATCACAATGTCCCTGGTGGAGTATAACAAAGTTCCCTGTTCGAGTATAACAAAGTTTTCTAATCGAGCATAACAGAGGCCCTTGGTCGAGTATAACAAAGTCCTCTGATCAAGTATAACAAAGTCCCCTGATCTAGTATAAGAAAGTCCCCTAATCAAGTATAACAAAGTCCCCTGATCAAGTATAACAAAGACCCCTGATCGAGTATAACATATCCCCTGATCGAGTATAACAAAGTTCTCTGGTCGTGTATGACAAAGTCCCCTGATCGAGTATAACAAAGTCCCCTGATCGAGTATTACATATCCCTTGATCGAATATAACAAAGTCCCTGGTGGAGTATAACAAAGTCCCCTGATCGAGTATCACAAAGTCTCCTAGTCGAGTATAACAAAGTTTTCTAATCGAGTATAAAAAAGCCCCTCGTCGAGTATAACAAAGTCCTTTGATCGAGTATAACAAAGTCCCCTGATCGAGTATAACATATCACCTGATCGAGTATAACAAAGTCCTCTGGTCGAGTATAACATAGTCCCCTGATCGAGTATAACAATGTCACCTGGTCGAGTATAACAATGTCCCCTGATCGAGTATAACAAAGGCCCCTCATCGAGTATAGCAAAGCCCATTGGTCAAATATAGTAAAGTCCACTCATCGAGTATAACAAAGTTCCCCGATGGAGTATAACAAAGGCCTCTGGTCGAGTAAGACAAAGTCTCCTGATCAAGTATAAAAAGTCCCCTGGTCGAATATAACAAAGTCCCCTAATCGAGTATAACAAAGTCCCCTGGTCGAGCATAATAAAGCACCCTCATCGAGTATAACAAAGGCCCCTAATCGAGTATAACAAAGTCTCCTGATCGCGTATAACAAAGTCCCCTGGTCCAGTATAACAAAGTCCCCTGATCGAGTATAACATATCCCCTGATCGAGTATAACAACGTCTCCTGGCCTAGTTTAACAAAGTCCCCTGGTCGAGTATAACAAAGGGCCCTGATCGAGTAAGACAAAGTCCCCTGGATGAGTACAACAAAGTCCCCTGATCGAGTATAACATATCCCCTGATTGAGTATAACAAAGTCCTCTGGTCGAGTATAAAAAAGTCCCCTGATCGAGTATAACAAAGTCCCCTGGTCGAGTATAGGAAAGTCCCCTCATCGAGTATAACAAAGTCCCCTGATCCTAGTATAACAAAGCCCCCCTGGACGAGTATAACAAAGGCCCCTAATCGAGTATAACAATGTCTCCTGATCGCATATAACAAAGTCCCCTGATCGAGTATATGAAAGTCCCCTGGATGAGTACAACAAAGTCCCCTGATCGAGTATAACATATCCCCGAATTGAGTATAACAAAGTCCTCTGGTTGAGTATAAAAAAGTCCCCTGATCGAGTATAACAAAGTCCCCTGGTCGAGTATAACAAAGTCCCCTCATCGACTATAACAAAGGCCTCTCATCGAGAATAACAAAGTCCATTGGTCAAGTATAAAAGAGATCCCTGGTCGACTATAACAAAGTCCCCTGGTCGAGTATAGGAAAGTCCCGTGATCGAGTATAACAAAGCCTCCTCATCGAGTATAACAAAGTCCCCTGATCGAGTATAACAAAGCCCCCAGCTTGAGTATAACAAAGTCCCCTAATCGAGTCCAAAAAAGGCCTCTAATCGAGTATAAGAAAGTCCCCTGATCAAGTATAACAAAGCCGCCTAATCAAGTATAACAACGTCCCCTGGTCGAGTATAACAAAGTCCCCTGTTCGAGTCTAACAAAGTCCCCTCATCGAGTATAACAAATTCCCCTTATCGAGTACAACAAAGTCCCCTTATCGAGTATAACAAAGTCCCCTAATCGAGTATAACAAAGGCCCCTGGTCGAGTATAACAAAGTCCCTGATCGAGTATAAGAAAGTCCCTAGGTCGAGCATACCAAAGTCCCCTAATCGATTATAACAAAGTCCCCCGGTCGAGTATAGCAAAGGGCCCTGATCGAGTAAGACAAAGTCGCCTGATCGAGTATAACAAAGTCCCCTGATGGAGAATAAATAAACCCCCTGGATGAGTATAACAAAGTTCCCTGATCGAGTATAACAACGTCCCCTGATCGAGTATAACAAAGTCTCCTGGTCCAGTATAACAAAGTCCCCTTATCGAGTATAACAAAGTCCCTAATCGAGTATAAAAATGTCCCCTGGTCCAGTGTAACAAAGTCCCCTCATCGAGTAAAAAAAAGTCCCCTGATCGAGTATAACAACGTCTCCTAACCTAGTTTAAAAAGTCCCCAGATCGAGCATAACAAAGTCCCCTAATCGATTATAACAAAGTCCCCTGGACGAGTATGACAAAGGGCCCTGATCGAGTAAGACTAAGTCCCCTCATCGAG
>NW_024718924.1:0-16798 GCF_018991925.1 Homarus americanus | reverse complement strand
GGTTCATGGCACTGATAGTGCCCTCACACCCTGAGTCATGGTGCTGAAGGGGTGCCTGGCCTCACACCCCAAGGTCATGTCACTGAATTATGTCCGGCCCTCACACCACTGGCCATGGTGCTGCAGGGGTGACTCCGGCCCTACACCCCGGTCAGGGCATCTTGAAGGTTGCCCGCCATTACACCCCGGGTCATCATGGGAAGGCCTGGCCCTCACACTGGTTCATAACACCAGTAGGGGTGCCCTGCACCACACCTGGTCTTCATGGCACTGATGGGGTGCCCGGCCCTAACACCTGTTTCATGGCACTAAAAGTGTACCCGGCCATCACACCCCAGTTTATGTCACTGAATTGGTGTCCGCCCCTCACACCACGGGCGATGGTGCTGGAGGCACCCGGACTCACACCCCGGGTCAGGGCACTGAAGGGTTGCCTGGGCTGTTACACCCTGGGTCATGGAAACGGCCTCACACCCTGGGTCATAACACTGTAGGGGTGCCCCCACCTCACACCTCCTGCTTCAGGGCACTGAAAGGGTGCCACATCACACCCCTGCTCCGCACTGAAGGGGTGCCTGGCCCTACACCCGTGTTCATGGCACTGAAGGTGCCTGGCCCTCACACTCCTGGTCATGGTGCTGGAGGTCCGGCCTCACTCCCCCCGTGTCACATCACTCAAAGAGGTGCCCGGCCTCACCCCGGGTCATGTCACTGAAAGGTGCCCGGCCATCACACCCCGGTTCAGGCACTGATAAAGCCCGGCCCTCACACCCCGAGTCATAGTGCTGAAGGGGTGCCCGGCCCTCACACCCCTGGGTTCAGCACTGTAGGGTGCCCGCTCACACCTGCTTCATGGCACTGGAGGTGCCCGGCCTCACACCCCGGTTCATGGCACTGAAGATGTGCTGCCCTCACACTTGTTCATGGCACTGAAGGGTGCCTGGCCCAACAATCCGGGTCATGGTGTTGGAGGGATGCCCGGCCTTCACACCTCACACCCCTGGTTCATGTCACTAAAGGGGTGCCCGGCCATCACACCCCGGTTCATGGCACTGAAGGGGTGCCCTGCCCTACACCCCGGAGTCATGGTGCTGAAGGGGTGCCCGGCCCTCACACCCCAGGTCACAGGCTGAAGGGGTGCCCGGCCCTCACACCCCAGGTCATGTGAAGGGGTGCCCGGCCTCACACCCCTGGTCATGTGAGGTGCCCGGCCTCACACCCCTGGTTCATGGCACTGATGGGGTGCCCGGCCCCACACTCAGCCATGGTAAGGTGTGCCGGCCCTCACACCCCGGGTCATGTCACTATGACAGGTCTGCCTCACACCACGGGCTATGGTGCTGCAGGGGTACCTGGCCTCACACCCTGGTTCATGGCACTGATGGGGTGCCCGCCCCACACATGCTCTTCATGGCACTAAAAGTGCCCGGCCATCACACCCCGTTCATGTCACTGAATTGGTGTCCGGCCTCACACCACGGGCGATGGTGCTGAGGGGTGCCTGACCTCACACCCGGGTCAGGGCACTGAAGGGGTGCCCGGCCGTTACACCCCGGTCATGGGGAAGGGTGCCCGCCCTCACACCCCGTCATAACACTGTAGGGGTGCCCTGCACTCACACCCCTGTTTAAGGGCACTGAAAGGGTGCCCGGCCCTCACACTCCTGGTCATGGTGCTGGAGGGGTCCCCGGCCCTCACTCCCCGGGTCATATCACTAAAGAGGTGCCCGGCCCTCACTCCTCGGGTCATGTCACTGAAAGGGTGCCCGGCCATCACACCCCGGTTCATGGCACTGATGGGGTGCCCGGCCCTCACACCCCGAGTCATAGTGCTGAAGGGGGTGCCCGGCCCTCACACCCCGGTTCATGGCACTGATGGGGTGCCCGGCCTCACACCCTGTTTCATGGCACTGAAAGGGGTGCCCGGCCCTCACACCCCGGTTCATGGCACTGAAGAGGTGCCTGGCCTCACACCCCTGGTTCATGGCACTGAAGGTGCCTGCCCACAATCTGGGTCATGGTGCTGGAGGGATGCCCGGCCACACCCCGACAGGAAGGGGTGCCTGGCCCTCACAACCCGGTTCACACACTGTAGGGGGCATTCACACCCCGTTTCATGTCACGAAAGGGGGTGGCCCTGACACCTGGGTCATGTCACTGAAGGAGTGACCGGCCCTCACCCCAGGTTCATGGCACTGAAGGGGTGCCTGGCCTCACACCTGGGCATGGTGCTGGAGGGGTGCCTGGCCTCACACCCTGATTCATGGCACTGTGGGTGCCAGGCTCACACCCTGTTTCATGGACTGAAAGGGTGCCCAGCCCTCACACCCCGGCTCATGATACTGAAGGGGTGCGCGGCTCACACCCCGGGTCATGGTGCTGGAGGGGTGCCCGGCCCCACACCGGTTCATGGTGCTGGAGGGGTGCCCGGCCCTCGCACCCTGGGTCATGCTCACTAAAGGTGCCCGGCCCTCACACCCCGGGTCATGTTACTGAAGAGGACCAGCCCCTCACACCCAGGTTCATGGCACTGAAGGGTGCCCGGCTCACACCCCGGCATGGTGCTGGAGGGTGCCTGGCCCTCACACCCCGGGTCAGTCACTGAAGGGTGCCTGGCCTCAGACCACGATTCATGGCACTTAAATCGAGCCAGGCCTCACACCCCTGATCCATGGCACTGAAATGAGCCAAGCCCCAACACCCCTGGGTCATGGTGCTGAATGGGTGCCCGGCCTCACACCCCGATTCATGACTGGGGGTGCCCGGCCTCACACCCCGCTCATGGCACTAGGGGTGCCCGGCCCCTACACCCCGGTTCACAGCACTTTAGGGGTGCCCGGCCCTCACACCGAGTCATGGTGCTGAAGGGGTGCCCGGCTCACACCCCGGGTCATGTGAAGGCGCTGGCCCTCACACCCCGGTTCACCACCACTATAGGGGTGCCTGGCCTCACGACCCGTTTCCATGACACTGAAAGGGTGCCTCGCCTCACACCCCGATTCATGGCACTGGAAATCGAGCCAAGCCCCAACACCCCGGTCATGGTGCTGAATGGGTGCCCGGCCCTCACACCCCGATTCATGGCACTGTGGGGTGCCCGCCCTCACACCCCGCTTCAATGGCACTGAAGGGGTGCCTGGCCCTCACACCCCGGTTCACAGCACTTTAGGGTGCCCTGGGCCTCACACCCCGAGTCATGGTGCTGAAGGTGCCTGGCCCACACCCCGGGTCATGAAGTGCCCGGCCCTCACACCCCGGTTCACAACACTATAGGGGTGCCCGGCTCACGACCCGTTTCATGACACTGAAAGGGGTGCCCGGCCTCACACCCCGGTTCATGGCACTGAAGGTGCCTGGCCCTCACACCCTGTTCATGGACTGAAGGGGTGCCCGGCCTCACACACTCCGGGTCATGGTGCTGGAGGGATTCCTGGCCTCACACCCCGGGACATGTCACTAAACAGGTGCCCGGCCCTCACACCCCTGGTCATGTCAATAAGGGCCACGGCCCTCACACCCCTGGTCATGGACCAAAGGTGCCCGCCCTCACACCCCGGTTCATGGCACTGAAGGGGTGCCAGGCCCTCCACACCACGGTTCACAGCACTGTAGGGGTGCCCAGCCCTCACACCCCGGTCCATGGCACTGAAGGGGTGCCTGGCCTCACACCCCGGTTCACAGTACTGAAGGGGTACCTGCCTCACACCCCGGGCCATGGTGCTGAAGGGGAGCCCGGCCTCACATCCCGGGTCATGGCACTGAAAGGGTGCCCAGCCCTCACATCCCTGCTCAGGACCTAAAGTGGGTGGCTTCCTCACACCCCGATTCATACACAGAAGGGGTGCCTGAACTCACACCCTGTTCACAGTACTGAAGGGGTCGGCCCTCACACCCCGGGCCATGGTGCTGAAGGGAGCCTGGCCTCATCCCGGGTCATGGTGCTGAAGGGTGCCCGTTACACCAGATTCATGGCACTGAAAGGGTGCCCGGTGTCTCACACCCTGGGTCATGCACAGGTGCCCGGACCTCACACCCTGGGTCACAGAGTGCCCGCCCGCACACCCCGGTCCATAGCTCTGTAGGGGTGCCCGGCTCACACCTCGGGTCATGTCACTAAAGGTGCCTGCCTCACACCCCGGGTCAGGAACTGGAAGGGTGCCCGACCTCCCACCCCGGACTGCATTAGGGATGCCCGCACTCACACCCTGGCCATCACTAAAGGAATGCCTGGCCTTCTAACCCCGGATGACAGCACTGTAGGGTGCCCGGCCCTCACACCCAGATTCATGGCAGGTCAAAACCGGCACTCACACCTGTCATGTCATTGAAGGGCCCCTGGCCCTCACACCCCCGGGTCAGGGTACCAGTGGGTGCCCAGCCATCCCACCCCTGGATCATGTCATTGAAGGTGCCCGGCCTCACATCCTGGGTCACTGAAGGGGTACCTGGCTCTCACACCTGGGTCATATCACCAAAGGAATGCGCGGCCCCTCACACCCCTGGGACATGGCACTGAAGGGGTGCCTGGCCCCTCACACCCCGGTGGACAGCACTGTAGGGGGTGCCCTGGCCCTCACACCCCGGGTTCATGGCACTGAAGGGGTGCCTGGCCCTCTCACACCGGGGTCATGCACCTGAAGGGGTACCTGCACTCACACCCTGGGTCATGGTGTGTTGAGGGTGCCTGGCCCTCACACACCGGGTCATAAGCCACTGAAAGGGTGCGCGGCCTCACACCTCCGGGTCATGTCAGTGAAGGGGTACCTGGCCTCATACCCCTGGGACATGGCACTCCAGCAGATGCCTGACCCTCACACCCTGGGTCATAGGCAAGGGGTGTCCGCCTCACACCCTGGTTCATGGGGAATGAAGGGTGCCTGGCCCTCACCTCGGGTTATGTCACCAAGGTGCTGGCCTCACACCTCCAGCCTGGCACTGAAGGGGTGTGCCTAACTCACACCCTGGTCATAGACCAAAACGGGCGCCTGGCCCTCACACCCTGGGTCATGGGGCTGAAGGCGCTGGCACTCGTCTTGCTGATGCCACTGAACGAGGGAAAGGGCCTCACACCCCCGGGGTCATGGCACTGAAAGGGTGCCTGGCCCTCAAAACCCTGGGTCAAATTCATTGAAGGGGTGCCTGGCCCTCACACCCCAGGTCATGTCACTGAAAGGGTGCCTGACCCCACACCCCGGGTCATAGTACTATGCTCAGCCCCTACACACCGGGTCATGGTGCTGGAGGGGTGCCCTGCCCTAACACCCTGATTCATGGCATCACCTGACCTGGAGCACGGCACTCACACCAAGGGGTCATGGTGCTGAAGGTGCCTGGCCCTCACACCCCGGGATTCATGGCACTGGAAGGGGTGCCCGCCTCACACCGGGTCATGTGAAGGGGTGCCTGGCCCCTCACACCCCTGGATCATGTGAAGGTGCCTGCCTCACACCCCGGCCAGTGACCAGGGTGCCTGCCTCACTCCTGGTTCATGGCACTGAAAGGTGCCCTCATACCCTGAGTCATAGGTGCTGGAGGGGTGCCTGGCCCCAGCACCCCGGTAATGTCACTAAAGGGGTGCCCGGCCCTCTCACACCCCGTGTCATTCACCAAAGGGGTGTCTCACCACACCCCTGGGTCATGGGTTCAAGTGGTTCCCGGCCTCACACCCCTGGCCGGGCTGATGGGGTGCCCGGCACCACAATCTCCATTTAATGGCACTGAAATGAACCAGGCCCTCACACCCTGGGATTCATGGCACTAAATGAGCACGGCCCCAACACCCCGGGTCATGGTGCTGAAGGGGAGCTCGGCCTCACACCCTGATTCATGGCAGCACTGAAGGTGCCCGACTCTCACACCCCTGGTCAGGAGGGGTGCCTGGCCCTCACACCCCGGGTCATGTCACTGAAGGGGTCTATGGCTCCTCACACCCTGGGTCATCATGGCACTGAAGGGGTGCCTGGCCCTCACACCCCAGTTCATAACACTGTAGGGGTGCCCTGACCTCACACCCTGTCGGCACTTATGCTCAGCCTCACACCCCAGGTCATGGCACCAAAGGGGTGCATGGGTTCTCGCACCCCTGGGTCATGTGAAGGCGTTCCCAGCCGTCACACCCCGGTTCATACTGTAGGGGTGCCTGGCACCTACACCTGTTTCATGTCACTGAGAGGTGCCCGGCCTCACACCCCTGGGTCATGGTGCTGAAGGGTGCCAGGCCTTCACACCCCTGGGTCATACTACTGAGTGCCTGGCCCTTCCGGTCATAGTCACTGAAGGGGTCTATGGCCTCACACCTCAAGGTCATGGCACTGAAGGGGTGCCTGGCCTCACACCCCAGTGTCTGCTAACAGACTGTAGGGGGTGCCCTGACCCCACACCCTGCTTCATGGCACTTAAGGGGTTTCAGCCCTCACACCCCAGGTCATGGCACTGAAGGGGTGCATGGCCCCTGCACCCTGGGTCATGTGAAGGCGTTCCTGCAGCCGTCATCACACCCCGGTTCATAACACTGTAGGGGTGCCTGCACTCACACCTGCTCATGTCACTGAGAGGGTGCCCGGCCATCACACCCGAGTCATGTCACCAAAGGGTGCCTGGCCTTCACACCTGGGTCATGTCACTGAAAGGGTGCCTGGCCCTCACACCCTGGGTCATGTCACTGAAGGGGTGCCTGGCCCTGACACCTCGGGTCATGGTGCTGGAAGAGGCACCCTGCCTCACACCGGGTACGTGAAGGTGCCCAGCCCGCACACCCCGGTTCATAACACTGTAGGTGCCTGCACTCTCACACCCCTGCTTTCATAGCACTGAAAGGGTGCCCGGCCTCACACCTGGGCCGTTGAGGTGCCTGGCCCTTGCACCCCCGGGATCACAGAGGCTGGAGGGGTGCCCGGCTCACACTCCCGGGTCATGTCACTGAAAGGGTGCTTGGCCCCCTGTGACCCAGGGGTCATGTCACTGAAGGGGTTCTCCGGCCTCACACCACGGTCTATGACACTGAGGTGCCCGCCCCTCACACCCCGGCCATGGTGCTGGAGGGGTGCACGGGCCCCACACCCTGGGGCCATGGTACTGAGGGGTGCCTGGCCCCTCACATCCCGGGTCATGGTGCTGAAGGGGTGCCCGGCCCTCACACCCCGGTTCATAGCTCTGTAGGGGTGCCTGGGCCCCTCACACCCCTGTTCATAGCTCTGTAGAGGTGCCCGGCACTCACACCCGGGTTATCAAAGGTGTGCCTGGCCCTCACACCCCGGCCATGGCACTGAAGGTGTGCCCGGCCCTCACACCCCTGGTTCATGTCATTGAAGGGGTTCCCAGCCCTCACACCCCGGGTTCATAACACTGTAGGGGTGCCCGCACTCACACTCCGTTTCATGTCACTGAGAGGGTGCCGGCCATCACACCCCGGGTCATGTCACTCAAAGGGTGCCTGGCCTTCACACCGGGTCATGTCTGAAAGGTGCCAGCCCTCACACCCTGGGTAATGTCACTGAAGGGGTGCTCTTCACACCCCGGGTCATGGTGCTGAAGAGGCACCCTGCCCTCACACCTGGTAATGTGAAGGGGTCCCCAGCCCGCACACCCCGGTTCATAACACTGTAGGGGTGCCCGGCACTCACACCCTGCTTCTCATAGCACTGAAAGGTGCCCGGCCCTCACACCTCGGGTCATGGTGCTGAGGGGAGCCTGCCCTCACACCGGGATCATGGTGCTGGAGGGGTGCCCGGCTCACACCCCGGGTCATGTCACGAAAGGGTGCCTGACCCCACACCCGGGTCATGTCACTAGGGGGCTCCGGCCTCACACCACGGTTCATGACACTGAAGGGGTGCCTGGCCTCACACCCCGGGCCATGGTGCTGGAGGGCACGGCTCACACCCCTGGGCCATGGTACTGGAGGGGTGCCCGCCCACACATCCCGGGTCATGGTGCTGAAGGGGTGCCCGGCTCACACCCGTTCATAGCTCTGTAGGTGCCCGGCCTCACACTGGTTCATAGCTCTGTAGAGGTGCCCGGCACTCACACCTCGGGTTATGTCACTAAAGGTTTGCCCGGCCCTCACAACCCGGGTTATGTCACTAAATGGTGCCCGCCCACACCCGGGTCAGGGAACTGAAGCGGTGCCCGGCCTCACACCCCGGCCGCACTGAAGGTGTGCCTGGCCTCACACCCTTGGTCATAGACCTAAGGGGTGCCTGGCCCCCACACCCCGGGTCATGGGGTTGAAGGGTACCCGGCCCTCACACCCCGGAAATGGCACTGAAGGAGTGATCGGCTCACACCCCGGTCATGGCACTAAAGGGTGCCCGTCCCTCACACCCCGGTTCATGTCATTGAAGGGTGTGCCCGGACCTCACACCCCGGGTCATGTCACTGAAGGGGTGCCCGGCACTCACATCCCGGGTCATATCACTAAAGGAGTGCCCGGCCCTCACCCCGGGTCATGGCACTGAAGGTGTGCCTGGCCTCACACCCCGGTTCATGTCATTGAAGGTTCCCAGCCCTCACACCCCGGTTCATAACACTGTAGGGGTGCCTGCACTCACACTGCTCACCCCGGGTCATATCACTGAAGGGGTGCCTGGCCCTCACACCCCGGTTCATGGTACTGAAGGGGTGCCCGGACCTCACACCCTGGTTCATGGCACTGAAAGGGTGCCCGGCTCACACACCCCGGGTCATGTCACTGAAGTGGTGCCCGGCCTTCACACCCCGGGTCATGGCTCTGAAAGGGTGCCTGGCCTTCACACCCCGTGTCATGGTGCTGAAGGGGTGCCCGTCCCTCACATCCTGGGTCATGGCAATCACACATGGCGTTATGTCATTGAAGGGGTGCCCGGCCCTCACACCCTGGGTCATGGCAATGAAGCGGTGCCCGGCCCTCACACGCCAGGCCATGGCACTGAAGGTGTGCCCGGCCCTAACACTCATGGTCATGGACCTAAAGTGGGTGGCTTCCCTCACACCCCGATTCATGGCACTGAAGGGGTGCTCGGCCCTCACACCCCGGTTAACAGCACTGTAGGGGTGCCCAGCCCTCACACCCCGGTTCATGGCACTAAAGGGGTGCCCGGCCCTCACACCCCAGGTCATGTCACTAAAGGGGTGCATGGCCCTCACACCCTGGGTCATGAGAAGGGGTGTCAGTCTCACACCCTAGTTCACAGCCCTGAAGGTACCCGGCCCTCACACTCCGGTTCATGGCACTGAAGGGATGCCCGGCCCTCACACCCCGGGTCATGGTGCTAGAGGGGTGCCCGGCCCTCACACACCGGGTCATAGACCTAAACGGTTGCCCGGCCATCACACCTCGGGTCATGTCACTGAAAGGGTGCCCGGCCCTCACAACCCGGGTCATGTCGCTGAAGGGGTGCACAGCTCTCACATTCTGCGTCGTGGACCTAAAGGGGTGCCAGGCTCTCACACGCCTGGGTCATGGGGTTGAAGCGGTTCCCGGCCCTCACACCCTGGGTCATGGTGTTGTTGGGGTGCCCGACCTTCACACCCCAATTCATGGCACTGAAATCGAGCCAGGCCCTCACACCCCGATTCATGGGACTGAAATCAAGCCCGGCCCTAACACCCGGGGTCATAGTGTTAAAGGGGTGTCCGGCCCTCACACCCCGGTTCATTTCAATGAAAGGGTGCCCGGCCCTCACTCCTCGGGTTATGTCACTGAAGGGGTGCCCGGCCCTCACACCCTGTTTCCTGGCACTGAAGGTGTGCCCAACCTTCACACCCCTGGTCATAGACCAAAACTGGTGCCCGGGCCTCACACCCCGGGTCATGGGGCTGAAGGGGTGCCCCGCCCTCACACCCTGGGTTATGCCACTGAAAGAGTGACAGGCCCTCACACCCCGGGTCATGGCACTGAAAGGGTGCCCGGCCCTCAAACCCCGGGTCAAATCATTGAAAGAGTGCCCGACCCTCACACTCCGGGTCATAGTACTCAAGGGGTGCCCGGCCCTCACACCCCGGGTCATGGTGCTGGAGGGGTGCCCGGCCCTAACACCCCGATTCATGGCACTGAAATCGAGCCCGGCACTCACACCAAGGGTCATGGTGCTGAAGGGGTGCCCGGCCCTCACACCCCGATTCATGGCACTGAAGGGGTGCCCGGCCCTCACACCCTGGTCATATGAAGGCGCCCGGCCCTCACACCCCGGGATCATGTGAGTGCCTGGCCCGCACACCCCGGTTCACAGCACTGTAGGGGTGCCCGGCCCTCACTCCCTGGTTCATGACACTGAAAGGGTGCCCGGCCCTCATACCCCGAGTCATGGTGCTGGAGGGGTGCCCGGCCCTTACACTCCGGGTAATGTCACTAAAGGGGTGCCCGGCCCTCACACCCCGGGTCATGTCACTAAAGGGGTGCACTGCCCTCACACCCTGTGTCATGGACCTAAAGGGGTGCCTGGCCCTCATACCCTGGGTCATGGGGTTGAAGCGGTTCCCGGCCCTCACACCCCGGGTCATAGTGCTGAAGGGGTGCCCGGCCCTCACACCCCATTTCATGGCACTGAAATCGAACCAGGCCCTCACACACCGATTCATGGCACTAAAATCGAGCACGGCCCTAACACCCCGGGTCATGGTGCTCAAGGGGAGCTCGGCCCTCACACCCCGATTCATGGCACTGAAGGGGTGCCCGACCGTCACACCCTGGTCATGTGAAGGGTGCCTGGCCCTCACACCCCAGTTCGCAGAAATGTAGGGGTGCCTGGCATCACACCTGCTTCATGGCACTGAAAGGGTGCCCGCCCACACCCAGGATCATGATGCTGGAGGGGTGCCCGGCCTTCACCCCCCGAGTCATGTCACTGAAAGGGTGCCCGGCCCTCACACCCCGGGTCATGTCACTGAAGGGGTCTCCGGCCCTCACACCCCGGGTCATCATGGTACTGAAGGGGTGCCTGGCCCTCACACCCCAGTTCATAACACTGTAGGGGTGCCCTGCCCTCACACCCCGTTTCATGGCACTTAAGGGGTTTCCAGCCCTCACACCCCAGGTCATGGCACTGAAGGGGTGCGTGGCCCTTGCACTCCGGGTCATGTGAAGGGGTGCCCAGCCCTCACACCCCGGTTCATAACACTGTAGGGGTGCCCGGCACTCACACTCCGTTTCATGTCACTGAAAGGGTGCCCGGCCATCACACCCCGGGTCATGTCACTGAAAGGGTGCCCGGCCCTCACACCCCGGGTTATATCACTAAAAGTGTGCCCGGCCCTCACACCCCGGGTCATGGCACTGAAGGGGTGCCTGGCCCTCACACCCCGGGTCATGGTGCTGAAGAAGTACCCTGCCCTCACACCCCGGGTAATGTGAAGGGGTGCCCAGCCCGCACACCCCGGTTCATCACACTGTAGGGGTGCCCGGCACTCACACCCCGTTTCATGGCACTGAAAGGGTGCCCGGCCCTCACACCTCGGGTCATGGTGCTGGAGGGGAGCCCGGCCCTCACACACCGGGTCATAGACCTAAACGGTTGCCCGGCCCTCACACCTCGGGTCATGTCACTGAAAGGTGCCCGGCCCTCACACCCCGGGTCATGTCGCTGAAGGGGTTTTAGCCTCACACCCTGCGTCCTGGACCTAAGGTGCCAGGCTCTCCACACTTACAAGGTGTAGGGTTAAGCAGTTTCCCGGCCCTCACACCCCAGGTCATAGATGACCAGTGCCCGGCCTTCACCCCAATTCTGTAGCACTGAAATCGAGCCAGGCCTCACACCCCGATTCATGGGACTGAAATCCAAAGCCCGGCCCTAACACCCGAGATCCATAGTGTTAAGGGTATCGCCCTCACTCCCCAGTTCTATGTCAATGAAAAGTGCCCGACCCCCCTCCTCCTCCGGGTTATGTCCAGGAAGGGGTGCCCGGCCCTCCACACCCTCATTTTTCTGGCTTTTAAAGAAGGTGTGCCCGGCTCTCACACACCTGGTTATAGACCTAAACGGGTGGCCGGCCCTCACACCTCGGGTCATGGGGCTGAAGGGGTGCCCAGCCCTCACACCCCGGGTCATGGCACTGAAGGAGTGATCGGCCTCACACCCCGGGTCATGGCATTGAAAGGGTGTCCGGCCCACACACCCCGGGTCATGTCATTGAAGGGGTACCCGTCCTTCACACCCCGGGTCATGTCACTGAAAGGGTGCCCGGCCGTCACACCCCGGGTCATAGCACTGAAGGGGTGCCCAGCCCTCATACCCGGGGTTATGGTGCTGGAGGGGTGCCCAGCCCTCACACCCCGATTCATGGCACTGAAATCGAGCTCGGCCCTCACACCCCGGGTCATATTGCTGAAGGGGTGCCCGGCGCCCTCACACCCCGATTCATGGCACTGAAGGGGTGCCCGGCCCTCACACCCCGGGTCATGTGAAGGGGTGCCCGGCCCTCACACCCCGGATCATGTGAAGGGGTGCCCGGCCCTCACACCCCGGTTCACAGCACTATAGGGGTGCCCGGCCCTCACTCCCGGGTTCATGGCACTGAAAGGGTGCCAGGCCCTCATACCCCGAGTCGTGGTGCTGGAGGGGTGCCCGGCCCTTACACCCCGGGTAATGTCACTAAAGGGGTGCCCGGCCCTCAGACCCCAGGACATGTCACTAAAGGGGTGCACGGCCCTCACACCCTGGGTCATGGACCTAAAGGGGTGCCCGGCCTTCACACCCTGGGTCATGGGGTTGAAGCGGTTCCCGGCCCTCACACCCCGGGTCATAGTGCTGATGGGGTACCCGGCCCTCACACCCCATTTCATGGCACTGAAATCGAACCAGGCCCTCACACCCCGATTCATGGCACTGAAATCGAGCACGGCCCTAACACCCCGGGTCATGGTGCTGAAGGGGAGCTCGGCCGTCACACCCCGATTCATGGCACTTAAGGGGTGCCCGACCCTCACACCCCGGGTCATGTGAAGAGGTGCCCGGCCCTCACACCCCGGTTCGCAGAACTGTAGGGGTGCCCGGCACTCACACTCCGTTTCATGGCACTGAAAGGGTTCCCGGCCCTCACACCCCGGGTCATGGTGCTGGAGGGGTGCCCGGCCTTCACACCCCGGGATCATGATGCTGTAGGGGTGCCCGGCCTTCACACCCCGAGTCATGTCACTGAAAGGGTGCCTGGCCCTCACACCCCGGGTCATGTCACTGAAGGGGTCTCCGGCCCTCACACCCCGGGTCATGGTACTGAAGGGGTGCCTGGCCCTCACACCCCAGTTCATAACACTGTAGGGGTGCCCTGCCCTCACACCCCGTTTCATGGCACTTAAGGGGTTTCCAGCCCTCACACCCCAGGTCATGGCACTGAAGGGGTGCGTGGCCCTTGCACTCCGGGTCATGTGAAGGGGTGCCCAGCCCTCACACCCCGGTTCATAACACTGTAGGGGTGCCCGGCACTCACACTCCGTTTCATGTCACTGAAAGGGTGCCCGGCCATCACACCCCGGGTCATGTCACTGAAAGGGTGCCCGGCCCTCACACCCCGGGTTATATCACTAAAAGTGTGCCCGGCCCTCACACCCCGGGTCATGGCACTGAAGGGGTGCCTGGCCCTCACACCCCGGGTCATGGTGCTGAAGAAGTACCCTGCCCTCACACCCCGGGTAATGTGAAGGGGTGCCCAGCCCGCACACCCCGGTTCATCACACTGTAGGGGTGCCCGGCACTCACACCCCGTTTCATGGCACTGAAAGGGTGCCCGGCCCTCACACCTCGGGTCATGGTGCTGGAGGGGAGCCCGGCCCTCACACACCGGGTCATAGACCTAAACGGTTGCCCGGCCCTCACACCTCGGGTCATGTCACTGAAAGGGTGCCCGGCCCTCACACCCCGGGTCATGTCGCTGAAGGGGTGCACAGCCCTCACACCCTGCGTCCTGGACCTAAAGGGGTGCCAGGCTCTCACACGCCTGGGTCATGGGGTTGAAGCGGTTCCCGGCCCTCACACCCCGGGTCATGGTGTTGATGAGGTGCCCGACCTTCACACCCCAATTCATGGCACTGAAATCGAGCCAGGCCCTCACACCCCGGTCATGTGAAGGGCTGCCTGCCCTCACACCCCGGTTCGCAGAACTGTAGGGGTGCCCGGCATCACACCTGCTCTCATGGCACTGAGAGGGTGCCCGTCCCTCACACCCAGGGTCATGGTGCTGAGGTGCCTGGCCTTCACACTCGGGTCATGTCACTGAAAGGGTGCCTGACCTCACACCCCGGGTCATGTCACTGAAGGGGCCTCCGGCCCCTCACCCCGGGTCATGGCACTGAAGGGGTGCCTGGCCCTCACACCCCAGTTCATGACACTGTAGGGGTGCCCTGCCTCACGCCCCCTGCTCTCATGGCACTGAAGGGGTGACTGGCCCTCGCACCCCGGTCAGGTGAAGGGGTACCCAGCCCTCACACACCGGTTCATAACACTGTAGGGGTGCCCGGCACTCACACCCTGTTCCTAGCTCTGTAGGGTGCCCGGCCCTCACATCCCGGTTCCTAGCTCTGTAGTGCCCGGCCCTCACATCCCGGTTCCTAGCTCTGTAGGGGTGCCTGGCCCTCACACCCGGCATTCTGTACTGAAGGTGCCCGACTCACACCCTGGTTCATAGCACTGAAGGGCCCCGGCCTCACTCCCCGGTTCATGACACTGAGTGGGTGCCCGGCCCTCACACCCCATGGTGCTGAGGGGTGCACGGCCCCCTCACACCCTGGGCCATGGTGCTGAGGGGCCCGACCTCACATCCTGGGTCATGGTGCTGAAAAGGTGCCCGCCCTCACACCACGGTTCATAGCTCTGTAGGGGTGTTCGCCTCACACCCCGGGTTCATACTTGCAAGGGTGCCCGGCCCTCACACCTCAAGTTATGTCACAGCTGCGTGCCCGGCCCTCACCCCGGGTCATGTCACTAAATTGGTGCCCCTGGCCCTCACACCCCGGGTCAGGGCACTGAAGTGCCCGGCCCTCACACCCCGGCCATGGCACTGAAGAAGGTGCCTGGCCTCACACCTTGGTCATAGACTCAAAGGGGTGCCCGCCTCACACCCCGGGTCATGGGGTTGAGCTATGCCCGGCCCACACCCCGGTCATGGCACTGAAGGAGTGATCGGCCCACACACCCCGTGGGTCATGGCACTGAAAGGTGTCGTCCTCACACCTGGGGTCATGTCATTGAAGGGAGTGCCTGACCTCACACCCCGGGTCATGTCACTGAAGGGGTGCCCGGCACTCACATCCGGGTCATATCACTAAAGGAGTGCCCGGCCCTCACACCCTGGGTCATGGCAACGAAGGGGTGCCTGGCCCTCACACCCCGGTTCATGGTACTGAAGGGTGCCTGACCTAACACTTTGTTCATGGCACTGAAAGGGTGCCTGCCTACACACTCCCGGGTCATGTCATTGAAGTGGTGCCTGGCCCTCACACCCTGGGTCATGTCACTGGAAGGGGGTGTCCGGCCTCACACCCCGGGTAATGCTGAAGGGGTGCCTGGGCCTCACACCCCGTGTCATGGTATTGAAGGTGCCCAGTCCCTCACATCCCGGGTCATGGCACTTAGCGGGGTGCCCGGCAATCACACCCCGCGTTATGTCATTGAAGGTGCCTGGCCCTCACTCCTTGGGTCATGGCAATGAAGCGGTGCCTGGCCTCACACCCCAGCCATGGCACTGAAGGTGTGCCCGGCCCCTCACACCCACGGTCATGTACCTAAAGTGGGTGGCTTCACACCCCGATTCATGGTCACTGAAGGGGTGCCCGGCCCTCACACCCCGGTTCACAGCACTGTAGGGTGCCCAGCCCTCACACCCCGGTTCATGGCACTGAAGGGGTACATGGCCTCACACCCTGATTCATGGCACTGAAGGGGTGCCACCCCTCACACCCCTGGGTCATGAGAAGGGGTGTCCCGGCCCTCACACCCTGGTTCACAGCACTGAAGGGGTACTCCGGCCTCACACCCCGGTTCATGGCACTGGAAGGGATGCCCGGCCCTCACACCCCTGGCTCTGGTGCTGCAGGTGCCCGCCCTGCCCGGGTCATTGACCTAAACGGGGTTGCCCGGCCTCACCCCGGGTCATGAGAAGGGGTGCCTGGCCCTCACACCCTGGTTCACAGCACTGAAAGGGTACTCGGCCTCACACCCGGTTCATGGCACTGAAGGATGCCCGCCCTCACACCCCGGGTCATGGTGTTGGAAGCGGTGCCCGCCCTCACACACCGGGTCATAGACCCAACGGTTGCCCGGCCCTCACACCCCGGGTCATGAGCCACCGAAAGGGTGCCCTCACACCCGAGTCATGTCGCCAGCTGCACAGCCCTCACACCTGGGCGCCATGGACCTAAAGGGAGCCACAGGCTCACACGCATGGGCCGGCTGAAGGGCTCGGCCCTCACACCCGGGTCATGGTGTGCTGGATGGGGTGCCCGACCTTCACCCCAATTCATGGCACTGAAATCGAGCCAGGCCCTCACACCCCGATCCATGGCACTGAAATCAAGCCTGGCCCTAACACCCGGGTCATAGGAGAGTGGGGGTGCTCTCGGCCCTCACACCCCGGTTCATGCTCAATGAGTGCCCTGGCTCACACCCCGGGGTCATGTCACTGAAGAGGTGCCCGGCCCTCACACCCCGGGTCATACTACTGAAGGGGTGCCCGGCCCTCACACTTCGGTTCATAGCTCCTGTAGGGGTGCCCGGCCCTCACACCCTGGTTCATAGCTCAGCAGAGGTGCCCGGCACCACACCTCGGGCTATGTCACTAAAGGTGTGCCTGGCCTCACACCCCGGGTCATGTCACTAAATTGGTGCCCGGCC
>NW_024718923.1:0-10295 GCF_018991925.1 Homarus americanus | reverse complement strand
GTTTGAGCTTTTCCCCATATAGTTATTATATATCTTATTTGTATCACTTATGTTACTTGTATATTATTTGTAAATCGAAACCCATTCCCCAATTATGTAACTGTATATTTTCAGCCTTCTGGCTGCTATGCTCTTTCAATAAACCGTTAATTATTATTATTATTATTATTTTTTTTTTATGTACTGACGGTTACCCTCACTGGCCTGCAATTATTCGTGTAGTACTGATCACCCTTTTTGGACATAAGCCTCACATATGTTAATTTACATTCATTAAGAAGATTTTGATTACTCATGCTGCAGCACAACAAGAGTTTAAATGGTCCTGATAAATTTTTTTTACAGAAGTGTCTTTGCGACCGAGGCAACTCATTTAGTGCCTCTAACTATATCCACCAATCACCTTCATTATAATTTGACAACATCAGTTATGTGGGCTTCAAGCCACGGTCGGTAACTGAGGACACGACCCAGTAGCTGGAGGTAGTCGTTTAGAGACGGTGTAATGGTCGAGCTTGTGTAGTGGTTTAGACTCTTGTTGCTCTTGGAGGTCGTTTATTATGGTGGTCGTGTTTGGGAGTGTTATCTAGTGGTATTGGTTGTGGTGATGGTGGTTGTGGCGATTGTGGCGGTTGTGGTTGTGGTAGTTGTAGTTGTGGTTTATGCTCAGACGGGGCTGCAGCTTGACCCAGGTGCCACAAGTGCTGGATCAGTGTTTACAGACCCTGGACTGTGCACCTCGCGAAACTAGGTCTTACTTTTAGGTGCTTCATCTACCCGGGTTTGTTAATCTTAAGGCCAAATAAGCTCCGGGGTTAATCTCCAGGCGATTCAATTTGTCTTACCTCCATCCACACCCTACCTTGCCAGCCTCTACTTGACGTTATTGCCCAGGTAAATCTTGCCCACTCGTCTAAAATTTCATAATAAATCACCTCAAAATGAACGGAGGAAAATGAATCATTTACATACCTCTTGTACCGACAATGCTCGAGTCTGTATGATCTGCATTTCCATACCAGAGTCACATTAAGTTAATTTATGACTGTGGCATTGTTATACAGACTACTCTGGGGACGAGACGGTGTGTGTGTGTGTGTGTGTGTGTGTAATGTCAAGAGTTGAAATGTGACGTCAGGAGCTTACGTGTGTCACGTTTGGATTGTGTGACGTCAGCTTTTGTGAGTATATGACGTCAGGAGCTTATGTGGGTGCGTGACGTCAGGAGCGCATATGTGGGTGACGTTAGAAGTTCAAATGTAACGGCAGGAGCTTTTGTGTATGACGTCAAAAGTTTAAACGTGATGTCAAAACCTCACGTGTGTGACGTCAAGAACCTATGTGTGTGACGTCAAGAACCTATGTGTGTGACGTCAAGAACATATGTGTGTGACGTCAGGAGTTGAAGCGTGAGGTTAGGAGTATGTGACGTTAGGAGTTATTGCCTGAATGAGGGAGGGTTACTACGTGACGTCAGTAGTTATAGACTGCGACTTCAGGATTATGTGACACAAACACACACACACCGGTCTTACCAAATCGAAGTGTCTAAATCTCCCTGCCATTTTGATCGTGTGTCAAGTGGGCCCCAGTGCTAACGGACCCTAACCTCACCCAAACATTAATACCTGGGGGCCCATTACGATAGCGACTCATTAATACTGAGTTCATTACCACTGGGCCGTAATTCAAGTGGTTAGGTTAGGGTCGAGTGCTATTAGGACTACCGACCATATGACCTGTCTCTCTGCTGCCAATTATTGTCGATTTTCTCTTCACTCGGTAGCATAAAACTTATATAATTTTGTCACTACTACTACTAAGGCTTTAATGGATATAACACTCGCTCTCTCACCCAACGGCCACCGGTTCAAGTCCAGTACAAGAACTAGTACACAGGGGTTAGTATACACGTACTAGTGTACAAGGAATAGTGCACAAGGGTTAGTATACAAGTACTACAAGTACTATATAATAATAATGGTTGCCCCTCGTGTAACGAGGATGGCCGGCTCAATGGCCACCCAGGTGTGAATTTGTTTAAGGTGTAGAAGCTGTCGCCAATACAACAACCACACCCGAAGTTAACGAGTTACATGATCCAGAGTCGAGGAATAGTCCGAGAAAACCGGACAACTTTACAACAGCACTGGCTAACACGATCCGCAAATCGATTAACCTCCAGGTTCCCAATTACTGCTGGGTAAACAGAGGCTTGCCTATATTTTCACTCTGCCCGGAGATCGAACCCGGGTCCGCTCGCTTGCGGGGCGAGCATGCTGACCATTATACCACAGGTCGCAACTACAAGTACTCGTGTGCAAGGGTTAGCGTGCAAGGATTTAGTGTACAAGGACTAATTTACAAGGAGAAGTGTACGAGGACTAATTCACAAGGGTTTAGTGCACAAGGACTAACATACAAGAGGTAGTGTACAAGGACTAGTGTACAATGGTTAGTAAACTAAGATGGATGTAGAAGGACTAATTTACAAGTACTAGCGTAAAGTCTCCCCAAAAAGTATCGGCCCCCCTGGGCCTGATGTATTTGGAAATAAACACAATAACACGTGCACAGCAGTCACGGTTCGGTTGGTATTTCTGATTGTGAATTGCACCTGATAATCACCATGATATCTACAGTATGCCACCTGTTTTCTACATAATTTAATGAAATAGGATGAATTGTGATACCATATGCAAAACCAATAACGTCATGAGTAACCCTGCTGATTTATGCATCTTAGATACTATTTCAGCCACTGGGGATGGGTTGCCAAATAGGAATAGAACGTTACTATGTTTTCATTAATCGAGGTTACAATGGAATCGCTTCGAACGAAATATGAAACACTATGATCCGATATTACTTTCATTTACAGGTGTATTATGATGCCGTATGCAGTTACAATGGCATTATGATTTACTGCATTTCGATATTATTTCTGCCTCAAATGATGAGGTAACAATTATGAATATAACGTATCATCTCATGATTCGTGCTGGCAACGGTACATTATCTGATACTCACTACGAGACGATGTCAAGTCCTCCTATGGGATTGACAGTCACTATGGAGACATCACAGACAACACGAGGCAGTATCATCGCTCTTCACGGCATAAGCCTAAGCAACAAACATTGATTTATAGCTACAGTATACTGTTAATCGGAAAGTGACATCTCTCCATGCCTGTCGGTGCAAGCTGTGTTTTCCAATGAGTCTCGGATACTAGTGTTGGTTATGGATTTGCAGCAAAAGACATCCACCATTTGACTGCCGTTGATATATTTTTGCTACATTAATATTATTATATTATTCTACTAAAGCTGGATCACGGTGACTCACCATAATTACAACAAATGCCAGAAATAATAATTAGGAACCTCACAGATACTAGGAAGGCTGGACTACCAACATAATGCAGGAATCACAATTAATGATCTGAAATATTCGTCCATTGTGACACATTGTATCCATGAAAAAAGGGGCCGATACCTTTTAGGGATAGTGTACAAGCACTAGTGTACAAGGGTTAGTGAACTAAGGTGAGTGTACAAGGGTTACTGTACAAGGGTTAAAGTACAAGAGCTAGTGTACAATGACTGGTGTACAAGGATTAGCGAACTAAGATGAGTATACAAGGGTTAGTGTACAAGGGTTAACGAACTAATATTAAAATACAAGGGTTAGGGTTTGTTGTGCACACTTGCTGTAAATGTGTCAAAATTGTTGTACAGTAGCTAAAACAACTATCTGCGCATACTTTGTGGGAAACAATATGAGACCATGGGCGATAAATGTTGGTATATGAGGACTGTCACGAGTCACACGTAAAATTTCGGAGCATATCAACCCCCACTGTTTTAGCTACTTACATGTGTATCGAAATTTGTACATATGTCACAAGATGTAAATGTGTGTCAAAATGTTGTACATAAATTCAAAATTGTGAATGTGTATCAAAATGTTATAAATGTGTGACAAAATGTCATGTGAATCAGGAAGTTGGTAGGGCGGAGATATCTTGCAGGCGACCACAAGAGTGTGATGATCCACGTCACTACAACCAGGGAGAGAAAGTTTAGAAAGTTTGGGGAAAGAAGTTAGAGAGTAAGGAAAGGGTGAGAAGGAGGTTCTGAGCATCACAAGACACGGAGGATAAGAAAATTGGAAAAGTGTGGAGAGAAAGTAACACATATGATGATTGGAAAACTTTTATAGGTCGAAAACTTTCACGTAACTTTCTGAGAATATCAAATGTTGGAGAAAAGTATTAATGGTATATGAAGCATTAAGTAACTAGATAACTTGAAGCATAGCGCATATACTAACTGGGCCTCGAGACAGGACTTTTAGGTCTCGATCTCGGTCACCTCAGGTCTTTGTCTAGGATTCCAGATCATTGCGAACCACGTGCAACATATGGCCTACACCTACTACATGGTGTGTGGCGGGGGAGTAGGGGGAGGAAGGGGGAAGGGGAGGATGGAAGGGGGAGGAGGAGGAGGGGATAAAGAAAATGCTCGATTATTCATTGTTGTCAGTGAAAATGTGCGAACATTTCCACAACTTGAAAAAAAAATAAAGTTGTTCTGTGATCGAGAGTACCGCCGTTCATCTGAACAGATTAAATACTATTAGGAGGAAACAATCAATTTGTTTCAAAGCTTGCAAATCACATATCAGCTTTTCAAGGTGAATTAGCTCATCTTTCAACATCTCAAAATGTGCTTAAAAATACAGTGATAATGATAAAGCTAGAAACTACACAAGAAAGATCCAAATTCTTCAAGAGATATATAACAACCGCTTCAAAGACTTCAATAAAAAAAAACTAAAATTCACAACTGTTCACATCCTTTCCTCCATGTCTGCTGCAGGTGAGTAAGAATTGATTCATCTACAAAACTGTCTCATACTTCGCTCTGAGTTTATAGAAGGGAATCTATTCAATTCCTACACACATCTTCCTCAGGATCAGTGGCCATCCTTGGGTCAGAAGCCAATAATGTATGCTGGCTTCTTCGGCTATACTTACACCTGTAAATATACATTCCCATTCTCTGAAGAATTTTAGGTATTATGAATAATACAATAATTTTTTCAACATTGTATTATTGAGAGACTATTGCAGTGTATGACCTGTAGCTGACCTACCCCCCCCCCCCAGGTAGTGCATGACCTGTAGCTGACCTAACCCCCCCCGGTAGTGTATGACCTGTAGCTAACCTAACCCTCCAGGTAGTGTATGACCTGTAACTGACTCAACCCCCCCAGGGAGCGTGTGACCTGTAGCTGACCTAACCCCAGGTAGTGTATGACCTGTAGCTGACCAACTCTCCAGGTAGTGTATTACCTATAGCTGACCTAACCCCCAGGTAGTGTATGACTCAGAAGGACATCCAAACCCCCAGGTAGTGTATGACCTGCGATCTGTGACCCAGAAGGACCTGCTAGTGTGTGACTGACCTAACTCCCCAGGGAGCGTATGACCTGTAGCTGACTCAACCCCCCCAGGGAGCGTGTGGCCTGTAGCTGACCTAACCCCCCAGGGAGCATTATGACCTGTAGCTGACCTAACCCCCCAGGGAGCATTATGGCCTGTAGCTGGAGGGACGGGAAGGAGCGGGGTGGGGCATCATAACCTGTGAACATTCTCCGCCTTAAGGGATTGTTATAATGTTTCATTTAAATGTGATGCCTTGTACGTTTTTCATTACTAAAAATATCAAAAGAATTTTAGTTTTTTACTTAAATGTTATTATTATTTTTTTACATTTTCTTTTTAATACGAATTATGTTTACTCGTTACATAAATGCTTTCTATATATACCGAATTAATTAGAGTGGTGTTTTCAAACCCCTAAAGCTAGTACTACATAATTTTCCTCATAAATAATTAAATAAAACACGAGAAAATGGTAAAAAAAACGATAATAAAATTAATTCTTTAGTTCTTACAAAAAATAAATAAATCTACTCTTACCTACATAATTTTTTACTCCCAGTACAGAGTGAGAGATGGAAAAAGCTTCACTGACTCCAATCAACAATTAGAAGTTTGAAGAAAAGAGTAAAGTTAGGAAGTCTAGGAGATGTAAACAGAGAAACCAGATATCAGATTAACAACGTTGTTATAGAGAAATCCGACTGTGAGAAAGATTTAGGAAAAATGGTAAGTAGGAATTTTAAACCAAGACAACAATGTGTATTTGCTCGAAACATGACTAACAAAGTACTTGGGTTCATACAAAGGAGTGTTAGTTACAAGACTAGAGAGGTCATCCTAAAACTATATCTTGCGCTTGTGAGACCTCACTTGGATTACACTGTTCAGTTCTGGTCATCGTACTACAGAATGGATATAGAATCCTTGGAAAAAATTCAGAGGAAAACGACAAGACTAATCCCGGGCTTTAAGAACCTTGATTACAGAGACAGATTACAGCATCTTAATTTGCACTCCCTCGAGAGACGTAGAGTGAGGGGTGATATGATCGAGGTGTATAAATGAAGTCAGGGCTAAACAAAGGTGATATAACAAAGATACTTAAACTATCCAACCAGGAGAGAACTCGTAGCAACGGTTTTAAATTAGACAAATTTAGATTTAGGCACGAGATAGGTAAACATTGGTTTGGAAATAGAGTAGTGGATGAGTGGAACAAGTTACCGAACTTAATATTTAACTCGAACACGCTGGGTAGCTTCAAATATAGGTTGGACGGATATATGAGCGATAGGGGTTGTGTGTAAACGGGACTGCCTATTCACTGGGCTGCATTTGAAAAAAAAATTCATGAGGTGCGGGGTTTCTTAGCTGATTCTTTATGTATTTTGCGTGCTGATTCAAAAAATGCCATTCATTTTGCCCAATCAGGTCAGATTTTTATGCTATGGGAATTAGGAAAAAATCGAAATTCTTAAATATGATGTCAAAATTTTTATGCAAAATATATCATAAGAAATGTAACCACAACACATAGGACCAAAATATGTCAACTACATAGATGCCTTTACAGTTAAACATGCATAAATGGCTGTCGCAGAGAATTTCTTTGGTGGTTGGTGTCTGGGGCGTCCCGTTTCAGACACCAACAGTAGTCGGCAAGCATGTTGATATCCCAGCGACCCTGGTACCGCTCCTCCATTACACGGATATCTTGATGGAAGCGTTCTCCTTGTTCCTCACTCACATCACCACAGTTCTCTGGAAAGTAGTCCAAGTGGGAGCTGAGGAAGTGCATCTTGATGGACATGCGTGCACCAAGAACTTTGTAGCTCAGAAGTAGGTCCTCAACAACTCGTTCATACTCTGGACTTCTGTAGTTGCCAAGAAAATTGGAGACAATAGACTTAAAGGCATGCCAGGCTTTCTTCTCATTTACATCCATGCTGCAATCAAACTTGGGATCTTTGAAAAGCTCTCTGATCTGAGGGCCATCAAAAATTCCTGCATTCAGCTTTGCCTCACTGACTTTTGGAAATTTTTCTTTCAGAAAATTGAAAGCCTGGCTTTTTTTGTCCAGTGCCTTTACAAAGTTTTTGAACAGACCGAGCTTGATGTGCAGTGGCGGAAGAAGAATGTTCTGCGGATTCACCAGAGCATGGGCAACAACATTGTGAGAACCTGGAGTAAGTCCACTTCTTGCAGGCCAGTCACGTTGCATGTAGTGCTGCTTGTCTGCTCGACTATCCCACAGACAGAGGAAACATGCCATGTACCACCAGATGAAAAAGAAATTTAATTGTGAAAAAATATATGTAAAAAAACACGGACATATACCCTTTTCCTTTGCGTCATGGCGGACATTTAAATGGCCGGCGAGCACGTGGGTGTATTTAAATGCATCGTAAGGGCATTAAAACTGACCAAAATCTTTTCTGTGAGGCTTGCCAATGTCTCGGATGATTTTTTTAATGAACGAATATGAGGACCCCATTTTGAGCGAAAAATGACAATATTTTACCTGAATCTCCGCTTAAAATGCTATAGCACAAAATTCTGACCTGATTGAGCAAAATGGATAACATTTTTGAGATCAGCATGCAAAATAAACCCAGAAAAGCTTAATAATACACAAACCTCAAAAACTATGCAGGGCAGTGTTATGGGCCAATAGCCCCGCTCCGGTTTCCTCCATTCTTATGTTCTTGGGTAATGAAGAAAGTAACAATATTCACTTACATCACTATGAATAATAATAATAATAACTGACACAATATTCACTAAACTAAAATATCTGACACAACATTTTCAGTAATTCAGCACTACACCGCACACAGGACATAGACACATATGAAAGGACACGTGACAGGACATACGACACATGACACAAGACACATATGACATGATGACACATAGTAATTACCATTGCAATAAACATATTTTGCCAACTAGTCATAAACCTGATAGCTCTGTACTCTTGTTCAACCTTATTACTGTACAATCCATGTTGTACTGCTGCCCCATTCTACTTATGTTATTCAATTCCACTGTAATATATATATATATATATATATATATATATATTTATAAAATACAAAAAAATAATAATAAATAAATAAAATTAATAAATATTGAAGTGATAAACGTGGTAACATCATGAGATGTTCTTACTATCACCATGCTATTGTAGTGATGGGTTGTCAGACCACAGCTTACATCTCAGAAACAGTCCAGACTTGACCCGACATTAGGGGGGTCAAGTGTAAGGGTATCCCTCGCGGCTGCTCAAGGGTGTTACAAATCAACTAGCTCCCCTTCCCTTGTCACACGGCCCCATCTGAAGATTTCTCCAGAATATACAACTTATAGTCTCTGAAAAAGTCCAGACCTGACCCTACATTAGTGAGGGCAAATGTAAGGAGACCCTTCGCCGCCCCCCCGATCAGCTCAACCTGACGGCTCGCCTCCCAATATATAGGACGGCCTAGTCCTCCCTCTGCCCCAGAGAGAGAGAGAGAGAGTGTGTGTCTTGTAAGGAGGAAGGGCCAGCTACTACACCACCAGGCCCGCTCGAGAGGAGTCAGAGAGGACCGGAGGCAGTCGCCTCCGGTCAGGACCGAGACTTCCCTCTGGCGCCCAGCTAAGCAGTCTCCCATAGAGACAACCCAGGACCACCTGCTAGGCCTCCCCTAGGTCACGTGAGTTTTTGTCAGAGCTTTCCATGGGATGAGTTACTTGCGTGGGAGGTGTATTCATTTCATGTTCGTGTCCGAGAATCAGTGTCTAGTAACGTAATATGATGTCCTAGTAACGTAAACATAATGTCCTAGTAACTTCAATAGAAGGTGTTATTAATGTGTCCATGTCATGTTCGTAATTAATAAAGAGTTGTAACGAAGCAGTGTTTGAGAAGTCGCCCTTAAGACGTAATAGATGTGTATTGACGTATAAGATACAATAAGTGTAAGTCATCATCAAATATCTATCACGGCCACGCTACCAAAGTCTTCCTCTCTTTTACTCTCTTACTAAATGTTCTTCCTATATATATAAATATTCTTCATGCAAGATCCGTCTTGTTATATGACTATGACGACTTAACACAGGTGATGACTTAAGCAGATGGTGACTAATCTAACGAGAATCAAGGTCACTTCTCTTCATAATATAATTTATCTCGGAATGATCATTGGTGATTAATAATAATTTTTTGTTTAATGACTTTAACCTCTCCTTATGGCAAATATTTCTTTAATTAATTATTCTAACCTTATTCGATTCCTTCTTATAGTATATTAGATACTGTAAGTATCACGACCACGACCATGATTATAACAACCACGACCATGATTATAACAACCACAACTATGATTATAACAAGCATGACTATGATTATAACAACCACAACCATGATTATAACAACCACGGCTATGATTATAACAAGCATGACTATGATTATAACAACCACAACCCTGATTATAACAACCACGACTAAGATTATAACAACCACGACTATGATTATAACAAGCATGACTATGATTATAACAACCACGACTATGATTATAACAAACATGACTATGATTATAACAACCACAACCATGATTATAACAACCACGGCTATGATTATAACAAGCATGACTATGATTATAACAACCACAACCATGATTATAACAACCACGACCATTATTATAACAACCACGACCATTATTATAACAACCACGACCATGATTATAACAACCACGACTATGATTATAACAAGCATGACTATGATTATAACAACCACAACCATGATTATAACAACCACGGCTTTGATTATAACAAGCATGACTATGATTATAACAAC
>NW_024718922.1:0-15938 GCF_018991925.1 Homarus americanus | reverse complement strand
CCTCAGATGACCTTGAACGCTCAGTATCACTCATGGCGGGGCATTTGAAATTACTCTGAAATTTCTGGATATCACAATCGACCCCCCTAAAAAAAAGACAGCACTGTCCTCATGTGCTGAGAAAACATGCATACGACCCCCCTAAAATTTTGTTCTAAGGACTGCACCTCACCCCTTTAGCGTGCTAAATGCAGCATTTGTCTTCTCTTCTCTCCTTTTCTCTCCCGCTAACATATATATATATATATATATATATATATATATATATATATATATATATATATATATATATATATATATATATAAATATATATATATATATATATATATATATATATATATATATATATATATATATATATATATATATATATATATATATATATATATATATATATATATATATATATATATATATATATATATATATATATATATATATATATATATATATATATATATGTATATAGTTATAATTACCCGATCTTAAGCTGCAGTTATTTAAATACATGACTATAACTGAAATACATTGTTTTTCTTTTAACCTTTCCTTCTGTGTATCACCCACCACACTGACTGGTGTCCTTAGCTAAAGTTATATACAAGATTAAACACTCTATTAGCATTATTTTCTATGTGAGATACTGAGATAACAAAGTATAGTATATAGAACCATAAAATGTTCTGTTTATAAGAGGTGAGAGGTAGGCGAGGGAGTCTACCTGCTGACGTCAGCAAAGCTCCACCCACCTTGTCCTAGCCTGGCCTAGCCTAACCTAACCTAACAGTGTAAAACAAGTCTAGCCTAGCCTAACCTAACCAAACCTAACCTAGTGTAAAACAAGTCTAGTCTAGCCTAGCCTAGCCTAACCTAACATAACCTAACCTAGTGTAAAACAAGTCTAGCCTAGCCTAGCCTAGCCTAACCTAACATACCCTAACCTAGTGCAAAACAAGTCTAGTCTAGTCTAGCCTAGCCTAACCTGACCTAACCTAACCTAGTGTAAAACAAGTCTCGCCTTGCCTAGGCTAACCTAACATAACCTAACCTAGTGTAAAACAAGTCTAGTCTAGCCTAGCCTAACCTGACCTAACCTAACCTAGTGTAAAACAAGTCTAGCCTAGCCTAGCCTAACCTAACATAACCTAACCTAGTGTAAAATAAGTCTAGCCTAGCCTAGCCTAACCTGACCTAACCTAGTGTAAAACAAGTCTAGTCTAGCCTAACCTGACCTAACCTAACCTAGTGTAAAACAAGTCTCGCCTAGCCTAGCCTAACCTAACATAACCTAACCTAGTGTAAAACAAGTCTAGTCTAGCCTAGCCTAACCTGACCTAACCTAACCTAGTGTAAAACAAGTCTAGCCTAGCCTAGCCTAACCTAACATAACCTAACCTAGTGTAAAATAAGTCTAGCCTAGCCTAGCCTAACCTGACCTAACCTAGTGTAAAACAAGTCTAGTCTAGCCTGACCTGACCTAACCTAACCTAACCTAGTGTAAAACAAGTCTAGCCTAGCCTAATCTCGCCTGATCTGACCTTATCTAACCAAAACTAACCTAACCTTGATCTGATCTGATCTGATCTAATATAGTGATTAGTTTGAATCAGATTGTTATACGTCTTTTTGATCAGTCTAAGTTTCTTTCATCTTACTCTTCATTTTTTCTCTGTTGTTCCTCCTTGTTATATTTTTTCTTTATGCTTTATTTTCTTTCCCTCCTTCTCCTCTTCTTATTCCTCTATTGTTCTTTAAGAAATCAGGATAACTATTAAGATTTGTTGACCAATTTTTCTCTACATTTTCATTAAAAGATTACTTATTACAACAACATTATCTGTATTTATATTATCTGAAGAGGAGTCCTGGCCACAACAAACGCCCCTACACTAACAAAATGAAACACTGCAGTAAATTATGTAAATATTCAAAAGGATTTGGATTTAATTGTCGGTCGTTTAATTTTAGGAACATTTCTTTAGTGTTAACGGGAGGCAGGTAATGGCTATTATCAAAAAGCTTCCCTTATAATGACTACGGTCCCTCCAGCCAGACTTATACTAGCGTCTAAAGCCAAGGTGTGGTAGAGTCAAGGTTACCCACTGAAAAGTTTATTTGGATAAGTTAGGAGTGATACTATTAAGTTTGGCTCCATTAGGCGGTGTAAGGTTACCTGGAGTGGATGATTATGTGTTGGGTGGGGCGGAGAGGAGTCACACCAGGTTAGTTAGACTCCAGTTAGTGTGTATTTTATCCCTTTAACTCTCAAAGGAAAATTAAATAGATTAGTTGTTTTATAAGATAATTATTTAATTTTAATTCATCGGTTTATACTTTCATGATGTTACGTAAGTCTATAAATTCACATAAATATTTTAATGGCAGGATAATAAAAAGATACCTGCTGTAATTACCGTGTTGGAAACTACAATTAGACAACCAAAACAGCATCATCGGCCATTACAGAGCGTTATGTTGTGTAATGTAAGCACTTAAGTCAGTGGCCTAAAGCCTCAGGGCTGCTGTGTGAGGTGGTTCAGTCACGATACAAACATTACCAACATGTTTATCTTCACCAGGTGGGCTTAACATGACCAGGTGATGCCTTACTAACTCTTGGATTATTATTGTTGTTTAGTGAATTTGTATGAAGCTGCAAGATCATCTTACACCTCTTGGAGAAAATTGGGTAAAAAAAAATTTTCATCCCAATTTCCCCAATTGGTAGATATTTTTTTTTTTTTTTGTATTTTGGTATTCTTTAACCTACCTTACCTGACCTCACCTGACCTAACCTGAAAATAATCCTAGTGATAATGGTAAAAAATGCCAAATACCTATTGGGATAAAAACGAATATTAACCGATATTTTTGTATTGTGGAGAAAACAAAATCTTCAAAAAAGTACAAAAAGTTAAAAACATAAATCAATATTTATAACAACTCCTCCAGGTATCTGTTGTTAGTTTCACCTTCAGTGTCCTCATGACTGTCCTTGTCATTTTACTATTGTTTGTCTTCCTGTATCTTGGATGTTCTCTATGTCACAGTTTATTGTCTTTGTTCTTTATTATACTTCATCACTGTCCATGTTTTACTGCATTATATTTCTTTGTTGTGATAAAATAGTTCCAAGACCTTCAGTTATAAACAATAATCATATGAAAGTCTTTGACAACAACTTAAATTATTCCTTATTTTCGTTACTTAGATCCATTGAATTCTTGTGTCCGTGTCCGTGATAATAATAATATTAGAGTATAATGAAAGGACTTATATTGAGTTGTCTCTCAGGTTTTCATTCGACTGTATAAGTTTATCACAGTAAGCAGTCTACTGTGTTATCATCCATACATACAAAGCTGTAGCGAGACTGCTGGAGTTATGCTGCATCATATTAATGCAGCATGCAGCATAATGCGACCTCCTCTCCCTCTCTCCCCGACATGACAGCATAATGCAGCTCCCTCTCCCTCCCTCCCCAACATGATAGCATAATGCAGCTCCCTCTCCCTCCCTCCCCTGCATGACAGCATAATGCAGCTCCCTCTCCCTCCCTCTCCAGCATGACAGCATAATGCAGCTCCCTCTCCCTCCCTCCCCATCATGACAGCATAATGCAGCTCCCTCTCCCTCCCTCCCCAGCATGAGAGCATAATACAGCTCCCTCTCCCTCCCTCCCCAGCATGACAGCACCCTGAAGTTCCTTAATGAGTTGGGCTCCAGACTTATTGAAACTACCAGAGACTCCAGGGCATCGAGCTACTATTTACAAGAGAACCAACTGGGAGAAGATGGTAAGGGAAGGCGAAAGACTTCAGGTCGATTTTAGATTTTTACAGAACTTAATTTTGTTGGGACACAAAGACAGGCTGGAAGGGTGAGGTATGAGGATCTGGCAGGGTGAGGTATGAGGATCTGGTAGGGTGGAATATGAGGGACTGGAATGGTAGGGTATGAGGGATTTACAGGGTAGGGTATGAGGGGCTAACAGGGTAGGGTATGAGGAACTAGTAGGGTAGGATATGAGGACTGGCAGGGTTTGGCATAAGAGACTAACAAGACTGGGTAGAAGGGTGTGACAATCTCCTCTTCTACACTAATCACGCCACACGTTCTCCCTAAGTCATCAAAAAATATACATTTGTCATGGTGTTCAAAAATTCCTCTTTTACCAACACAAGCTCTCGTTCTTGTAGCCATTGTGATTTAGGCTGAGGGGATAGAGAGATATGGTGAAGGAAGTAGGAGCAGATAAAGATAATGCCGGACATAGATACGAGGATATAATAATTGTGAAAGGGGAAGGAAAGAGGAGGTGGAGATAGTGGTAGAGGAAGCAGGGAAGGAGAGTAGGGGAGAGAGAGTGATGATATATTAAGGTTAATAGAGACAAGGGGGGATAGGATAGGTAAAGAGGATACGACAGGGCAGATTTAATCTAATTTCATGGGTAAGAGATGGCAGGAGACCTAGTGAGTGAGTGAGTGGGACAACCATTGATCGTGATCACACCCCAGTCCACAATATCGTGCACACAAGATAGAGTCAAAGGAACAGAGGGAACATATTCGGTTTGTTGTCGAACACTTGAATCAAAGGAGCAATAAGTTATTACTGAGTCACTGCACGTTGACTACATATTATAGTGTTTGTAAAGATCTTTCTTGTTACACTGGTCGGGAACATCAGATAGCGACCGTACCTGAGCTGTGGCCCATATCTACAGAACCTCGACCATATTAGTTGGTAAAATTGTCTTCGTTTTCTTTGGTGAGTGATCGTGTATTTCCAGATGTAATAACGTAAATGTGTTCAGTGTCTCCAGCAGGACTCGGCTGTACTCCCTTATTGCTGGGACCTCTATCAGTCTGTCTCCACGAATATCAATAAGACCCGTTTCAACTTCTCTACAAACTTTAAGAGCGTTCGGTCGAGGAGTTCAGGTACGGAAAAAGTATGTAAAGTGAGAATAAATTAACACGAGGCCAGTCAGTGTATCAAAACAAGGTCGGGCCCACATCAACTGGCAATATAATCACATAAGGCGGATCATGACGATAACACATTTGTGCTTATTGTTTCATCAAAGTACTTAGGCAACATGTTAAATCTATTGTTTGTGTGAAAGTAAAAGAAGAAGCTGTACAGGTTGATCCACAGTTCCTGTTTCAACATCTAACAAAAGCATCGGGGAGAGTGTAAGGTAGGTGAGTAGTGTAACCACCCGCTGTACTCTCAAGGGTCTGGCATAAGAAACACCTTATGGACTATGTGCTGCACACTGCTGCATCACATTAACCACTAGGAGTTGTAAACAAACACTCCATAAGTGCCTTTATGGAGGAGACCGATGAATTTCAAATTGAACACTGCGACTCCTGTTGTCTCGGTCGGGTCGTCAAAATCCTTTGCCTGTTGTGTCATATCGTCTAACACAAAATCGTAAACATAATTTTTGGAGCGTATCTACATCTTACAGCATGATGACACTAAATGGCCGCCTTAAAATGTTATTCTCAAAGATTTAATTATCCAATGAAGAAATTCACCCACTAAAATTTAAAATCACGTTGAAGATAAACTCGTTAAGTTTTATACTATAATGGAAATTAAAGTTCACTCATTCCCTCTCTTGGGCAGAAATTATAATTTATGTTCTTATTTTAGAACAGTCTTGGCTGTTTTTAGGTCCTGCTATGGTTACTGTCTGAGTCACAATCAACCTCACTCGGCATCATCTATTTCAATTTGGCGCAGTTCATGTTGGTGTATTTCATGTTGGTGTATTTCATGTTGGTGTATTTCATGTTGGTGTATTTCATGTTGGTGTATTTCATGTTGGTGATCACCTGCCACCCACCAGAGACTTGGGAAGGTTAGAAATAGTATCATCTCTGTGTTTTATGACGTCTTCGAGGTTTATTTCTTCACCTCACCTCCTGAACCACATCCTCAAGACGGACCATTTCTTACCCCTGGTCGTCTTCTTAGCTAGTCAGGCTTATTTACATTCTTCTCTCACAGCGCTGCACCCCCTGGCGAGAAACTCTCCTCATTTCTTCTAAACTTTTAGAGAAGTAAAGTTTATTCTCAACTGGTTGTACAGATGAAACGTCACAACTTCTTGATACCTTTGCTTTGTGATTATAATACCAATGTGTCTGAGTCGTGTATTTGTTTATAAACGTAATGTAATGATATTTACTCAAGAGGCACTAAAGACATTATAAAGGCTGGATATTATAAATTATCTGCAACACTTGAATCACTTGAATCAGGAGTGAGAAAATTAAATTAAAACAAAAAAGAATTGTAAGTGAATAAAATATCGAAATCCTTGAAAAAACTAAATTTCTTAAAAACAGTAATGAACTAAGACAGCAGTGGAAGGTAAGGAGATTGGTGGAAAAGAAAGGGGATCGAAGGAGGGAGGTGAAAGGGGGGAAAATGGAGGGGTAAAATAAAGGGGAGAGGAAGATGAAGGGGGAAGATGAAGGGAGTAGAAATGAATGGGGGTGATGGAAGGGAGGAAGAAGGGAGGGAAGATGAAGGGGTAAGATGGAGGAGAAAGACGATGGGGAGAAGAAGATGAAGGAGAAGATGAAAGGTGGAAGATGAAAGGCAGGAAGCGAAAGTGCAAAATAGATCGGCAAGAGACACAGTTGTACCAGAGGTGGTAAAAATATACACCAGGAAGGAATCGGGTGTGGCAATGTAATACACTCTCTCTCTCTCTCTCTCTCTATTATGTTGCTCAAATTTCTCTCTCTTTTTCCAAAAATACAAAACTCAACTTAATAAAGGCAACAAATGTACTGTACTATGACTGCCAGTGTATTACAGCATCAACATTATTATATAAGAGTATATATTATACTTAAGCCCCCCCCCCAAGGTATCGCCGGGATGGTTAATCTTCAGGTGGGATACGCTGGGCGGCGAGGGGAGTGACAATCTACCTGTGCCATTAAGGTTTCTGTTACCTTTTCCTGGGGCGACACTTTTGGTGAGTTATTATAAAAAAGAGACTCACTTTATACAATACATGAAAAAATAACACCACCATTTAACTTGCACAAATTAACACACATTACAATACTGAATGCCTAACTAGCTTAGCTCCCCCCACCCCCAGCCTCCCTTGAGCGAGCAGGAGCGTGCTGTGTATGGCCACCACCTCAACCAATCACCTCGACTCAGCTAGGTGGACAGCCCACCTGCTATTACTCCCTACTACTTTACTTCCCGTTTCTCTTCTTTCCTTCTCTCTTTCCTCTCCTCTCTCATGGCAAAGTCATTTCCCACTTTACTTCATCATCGTTACTCAGTAAGACAACAGTAGACCACGACTCTTAACACTGTACCTGCCTGACTCTGGTGTTACCTGTACTGTGTTAATTGGCTTGAAGAACATACAACTCTAAAACGTGATATGAATTGTTAATGTTGTCATAGGAAGATGAACTAGACAAAAAACGACCTTTATAACTAAATGTCAGACCAAATACTGTCAAGAGGTGTGAACAGCTTCCATATGGAGGGGATCTTTAATTGAAGTCTAATGTGTCACTTCAGGCAATAACTCTGTGGGGTGGACACATCGACAACACAAGAGTGACCGACATACAAACACTTCCGGGACAACGATAACTAATGACTTTTTTTGTTTGTCCTTTCAGAACAAAGTTCACTCCTGGGATTATCTCTCATAAACGAAGCATCACCAAGCACAAGCACCACACACCTGTATAGGCCTTCAGTATCGTCAACCAGCAACTGTCTGCGTGCTAATAGTCCAGACAAAACCTTCCTTTTACTTTAACCCGGAAATAAACATCGACAGGTTTATTATAAATAATTATGACGACAGTAAGTTTTCAAGGCTCAAGTGTCCTTATTTCCTGCCAAGGGTTCCAAGAAAACCTTAAAACTTACAATTAATAGATAATTAAAGATTTTTGCTTCTTGTATGTATATATATAAAGCAAAGAAGTATGTTTGTTTGTTTGTTTGTGTGTCCGCACGAGAATCTCGGAAACTACTTTACCGATCTGTAGTGATGATGGATGGTGTTATATGTAGTGATGTGGATGGTGTTATATGTAGTGATGATGGATGGTGTTATATGTAGTGATGATGGATGGTGTTATATGTAATGATGATGGATGATGTTATATGCAGTGATGATGGATGGTGTTATATGTAGTGATGATGGGTGGTGTTATATGTAATGATGATGGATGGTGTTATATGTAGTGATGATGGATGGTGTTATATGTAGTGATGATGGATGGTGTTATATGTAATGATGATGGATGATGTTATATGCAGTGATGATGGATGGTGTTATATGTAGTGATGATGGGTGGTGTTATATGTAATGATGATGGATGGTGTTATATGTAGTGATGATGGATGGTGTTATATGTAGTGATGGTGGATGGTGTTATATGTAGTGATGATGGATGATGTTATACGTACTGATGATGGATGTTATATGTAGTGATGATGGATGGTGTTATATGTAGTGGTGATGGATGATGTTATATGTAGTGGTGATGGATGATGTTATATGTAGTGATGATGGGTGGTGTTATATGTAGTTATGGTGGATGGTGTTATATGTAGTGGTGATGGATGATGTTATATGTAGTGATGATGGGTGGTGTTATATGTAGTGATGATCGATCTTCTATTGATATAAAACAAAGAAGTATGTCTGGATTTTTTGTGTGTGTGTGTGTGTTTGCTTGTGTGTCCGCACGAGAATCTCGGAAACTACTCTACCGATGTGTAGTGATGATGGATGGTGTTATATGTAGCGATGATGGATGGTGTTATATGTAGTGATTATGGATGATGTTATATGTGTTATAAGTGTTTACATAACATGGTAGATATTACTGAGCCTTCATCAGGGGTTGGTGCCTCCCTCCAGGTTCCCAGAGTTACAACTATTGGTGACATTTTCATATTCGATGCAGTTGAGTTGGATTCATTGGTTGGGAGGTACAGACAGAGTGTAAGTAGCTGTGGAAGTTTCGCGCTCCCTGATGTCGCCCAAATTGTCATAATTGAAGGTAACTGACTTGGCAACGGTAGTGCGTACGTTGGTCTTCGTAAGGATAGAGGCGGGGTGTTGGTCGGCAACACTGGACAGAACTATGAACTCAGCAGCTTGGCGGTCAAGGTTGTTCAAGGTACCATGGGCACTGTAGTAGTTAACTTCCAGCTTGTTAGATGATTTTCGGCTGCGGCCAATGCTGTCACCATCCAATCGTCCAACAGCCTTATCACAGGAGGCTTCGTCAAAGTATCGGATGTATGCGAAGCCATAGTGTTCATTTTTGTTGTCTTTTGCGGGCATCACAAATAGGTCGATCTGTCCACATTCCTCAAACAATGGTCGAATCTGCTTAGGGGCCACACCAGGGTAGATGTTTGTTGCAACCACCACGAAGCTGGTGTCGAAGTCTACAACGAAATCCTTGCAAGCCTTCACCTCCACCTCAGACACCTTCGATACAGTGCGTTGGAACACCATTGTGATTTACTGACACTAACAGCTCTCTCACTGAGGTCAAATCAAAATTTGACCATACAGAAAGAATTACGGTTTAATAAGGTTGGAATTTAAAGAAATTGACATCAAAATGAAGCTGTTTATCACTATAGTGTTGAGGACTGGTGTTTGTAAAGATGATGGATGGTGTTATAATATGTAGTGATGATGGATGGTGTTATATGTAGTGATGAAGGATGGCGTTATATGTAGTAATGATGGATGGTGTTATATGTAGTGATGATAGGAGGGTAATATATGTAGTGATGATGGATGGTGTTATATATAGTGATGATGCATGATGATATATGTAGTGATGATTGTTGGTGTTATATGTAGTGATGCTGTGAATGATGCATGTTATATGTAGTGATGATGTTATATGAGTGAAAGGTGTTATATGTAGTGATGATGGATAGAGTTATATGTAGTGATGATGGATGATGTTATATAGTATGTGATGATGTGTGATGTGGTGTTAGTATGATAGTGATGTGTGATGGATGGTGTTATATGTAGTGATGATGGATGATGTTATATGTAGTGATGATGGGTAGTGTTATATGTAGTGATGATGGGTGGTGTTATATGTAGTGATGATGGGTGGTGTTATATGTAGTGATGATGGGTGGTGTTATATGTAGTGATGATGGGTGGTGTTATATGTAGTGATGATCTATCTTCTATCGATATAAAACAAAGAAGTATGTCTGTTTGTTTGTGTGTGTGTGTGTGTTTGTTTGTGTGTCCGCACGAGAATCTCGGAAACTACTTTACCGATCTGTAGTGATGATGGATGGTGTTATATGTAGTGATGATGGATGGTGTAATATGTAGTGATGATGGATGGTGTTATATGTAGTGATGATGGATGGTGTTATATGTAGTGATGATGGATGATGTTATATGTGTTATAAGTGTTTACATAACATGGTAGATATTACTGAGCCTTCATCAGGTGAGGTTGGTAGTTGAGTTAGATTCATTGGTTGGGAGGTACAGACAGAGTGTAAGTAGCTGTGGAAGTTTCGCGCTCCCTGATGTCGCCCAAATTGTCATAATTGAAGGTAACGTTGGTCGGCAACATTGGATAGAACTATGAACTCAGCAGCTTGGCGGTCAAGGTTGTTCAAGGTACCATGGGCACTGTAGTAGTTAACTTCCAGCTTGTTTGATGATTTTCGGCTGCGGCCAATGCTGTCACCATCCCTCGTCCAACAGCCTTATCACAGGAGGCTTCGTCAAAGTATCGGATGTATGCGAAGCCATAGTGTTCATTTTTGTTGTCTTTTGCGGGCATCACAAATAGGTCGATCTGTCCACATTCCTCAAACAATGGTCGAATCTGCTTAGGGGCCACACCAGGGTAGATGTTTGTTGCAACCACCACGAAGCTGGTGTCGAAGTCTACAACGAAATCCTTGCAAGCCTTCACCTCCACCTCAGACACCTTCGATACAGTGCGTTGGAACACCATTGTGATTTACTGACACTAACAGATCTCTCACTGAGGTCAAATCAAAATTTGACCATACAGAAAGAATTACGGTTTAATAAGGTTGGAATTTAAAGAAATTGACAACAAAATGAAGCTCTGTTTATCACTATAGTGTTGAGGACTGGTGTTTGTAGAGATGATGGATGGTGTTATAATATGTAGTGATGATGGATGGTGTTATATGTAGTGATGAAGGATGGCGTTATATGTAGTAATGATGGATGGTGTTATATGTAGTGATGATAGGAGGGTAATATATGTAGTGATGATGGATGGTGTTATATATAGTGATGATGCATGATGATATATGTAGTGATGATTGTTGGTGTTATATGTAGTGATGCTGGAAGGTGTTATATGTAGTGATGATGGATAGAGTTATATGTAGTGATGATGGATGATGTTATATGTAGTGATGATGGGTGGTGTTATATGTAGTGATGTTGGATGGTGTTATATGTAGTGATGATGGATGATGTTATATGTAGTGATGATGGGTAGTGTTATATGTAGTGATGATGGGTGGTGTTATATGTAGTGATGATGGGTGGTGTTATATGTAGTGGTGATGGGTGGTGTTATATGTAGTGATGATGGGTGGTGTTATATGTAGTGATGATCTATCTTCTATCGATATAAAACAGAGAAGTATGTCTGTTTGTTTGTGTGTGTGTGTGTGTTTGTTTGTGTGTCCGCACGAGAATCTCGGAAACTACTTTACCGATCTGTAGTGATGATGGATGGTGTTATATGTAGTGATGATGGATGGTGTAATATGTAGTGATGATGGATGGTGTTATATGTAGTGATGATGGATGGTGTTATATGTAGTGATGATGGATGATGTTATATGTGTTATAAGTGTTTAAATAACATGGTAGATATTACTGAGCCTTCATCAGGGTTGGTGCCTCCCTCCAGGTTCCCAGAGGTACAACTATTGGAGACATTTTCTTATTCGATGGCAGCAGTTGAGTTAGATTCATTGGTTGGGAGGTACAGACAGAGTGTAAGTAGCTGTGGAAGTTTCGCGCTCCCTGATGTCGCCCAAATTGTCATAATTGAAGGTAACTGACTTGGCAACGGTAATGCGTACGTTGGTCTTCTTAAGGATAGAGGCGGGTTGTTGGTCGGCAACATTGGATAGAACTATGAACTCAGCAGCTTGGCGGTCAAGGTTGTTCAAGGTACCATGGGCACTGTAGTAGGTAACTTCCAGCTTGTTTGATGATTTTCGGCTGCGGCCAATGCTGTCACCATCCAATCGTCCAACAGCCTTATCACAGGAGGCTTCGTCAAAGTATCGGATGTATGCGAAGCCATAGTGTTCATTTTTGTTGTCTTTTGCTGGCATCACAAATAGGTCGATTTGTCCACATTCCTCAAACAATGGTCGAATCTGCTTAGGGGCCACACCAGGGTAGTGTTTGTTGCAACCACCCGCAGCTGGTGTCAGAAGTCTACTAGCGAAATCGCGCAAGCCTTCACCTCCACCTCGAACACCTTCGACCACAGTCGTTGGAACACCATTGTGATTCACCCACATAACAGCTCTCTCACTGAGGTCAAATCAAAATTTGACCATACAGAAAAATTACGGTTTAATAAAGGTTGGTATTTAAAGAAATTGACGCATCAAAATGAAGCTGTTTTATCACTATAGTGTTGAGGACTGGGTGTTTGTAAAAGATGATGGATGGTGATATAATATGTAGTGATGATGGATGGTGTTATATGTAGTGATGAAGGATGGCGTTATATGTAGTAATGATGGATGGTGTTATATGTAGTGATGATAGGAGGGTAATATATGTAGTGATGATGGATGGTGTTATATATAGTGATGATGCATGATGATATATGTAGTGATGATTGTTGGTGTTATATGTAGTGATGCTGGAAGGTGTTATATGTAGTGATGATGGATAGAGTTATATGTAGTGATGATGGATGATGTTATATGTAGTGATGATGGGTGGTGTTATATGTAGTGATGTTGGATGGTGTTATATGTAGTGATGATGGATGATATTATATGTAGTGATGATAGGATGGTTCTATATGTAGTGATGGATGGTGTTATATGTAGTGATGATGGATGATGTTATATGTAGTGATGATAGGATGGGTTTATATGTAGTGATGATGGATAGAGTTATATGTAGTGATGATGGATGATGTTATATGTAGTGATGATGGGTGGTGTTATATGTAGTGATGTTGGATGGTGTTATATGTAGTGATGATGGATGGTGTTATATGTAGTGATGCTGAATGACATTATATGTAGTGATGATAGGATGGTTCTATATGTAGTGATGATGGATGGTTTTATATGTAGTGATGATGGATGGTGTTATATGTAGTGATGATGCATGATCTTATATGTAGTGATGATGGTTGGTGTTATATGTAGTGATGATGGATAGAGTTATATGTAGTGATGACGGATGATGTTATATGTAGTGATGATGGGTGGTGTTATATGTAGTGATGATGGATGGTGTTATATGTAGTGATGAAGGATGGTGTTATATGTAGTGATGATGGTTGGTGTTATATGTAGTGATGATGGATGGTGTTATATGTAGTGATGATGGATAGTGTTATATGTAGTGATGATGGATAGTGTTATATAAAGTGATGATGATGGATGGTGTTATATGTAGTGATGATGGATGATGTTATATGTAGTGATGATGGGTGGTGTAATATGTAGTGATGTTGGATGGTGTTATATGTAGTGATGATAGATGATATTATATGTAGTGATGATAGGTTGGTTTTATATGTAGTGATGATGGATGGTGTTATATGTAGTGATGATGGATGGTGTTATATGTAGTGATGATGGATAGTGTTATATAAAGTGATGATGATGGATGTTGTTATATGTAGTGATGATGGATGTTGTTATATGTAGTGATGAAGGATGGTGTTAGTGAAGATTGCGAAGTGAGATGTAGTGAAGATTGTGAAGTGACATGTAGTGAAGATTGTGAAGTGAGATGTAGTGAAAATTGTGAAGTGAGATGTAGTGAAGATTGTGAAGTGAGATGTAGTGAAGATTGTGAAGTGAGATGTAGTGAAGATTGTGAAGTGAGATGTAAAAATTGTGAAGTGAGATGTGAAAATTGTAAAGTGAGATGTAGTGAAGATTGTGAAGTGAGATGTAGTGAAGATTGTGAAGGGAGATGTAGTGAAGATTGTGAATTAAGATGTGGTAAAGATTGTGAAGTGAGATGTAGTGAAGATTGTGAAGTAAGATGTGGTAAAGATTGTGAAGTGAGATGTTGTGAAGATTGTGAAGGGAGATGTAGTGAAGATTGTGAAGTAAGATGTGGTAAAGATTGTGAAGTGAGATGTAGTGAAGATTGTGAAGTGAGATGTAGTGAAGATTGTGAAGTGAGATGTAGTGAAGATTGTGAAGTGAGATGTAGTGAAGATTGTGAAGTGAGATGTAGTGAAGATTGTGAAGTGAGATGTAGTAAAAATTGTGAAGTGAGATGTGGTGAAGATTGTGAAGTGAGATGTAGTGAATATTGTGAAGTGAGATGTAGTGAAGATTGTGAAGTGAGATGTGGGGAAGATTGTGAAGTGAGATGTAGTGAAGATTGTGAAGTGAGATGTAGTGAAGATTGTGAAGCGAGATGTGGTGAAGATTGTAAAGTGAGATGTAGTGAAGATTGTGAAGTGAGATGATGTGAAGATTGTGAAGTGAGATGTAGTGAAGATTGTGAAGTGAGATGTGGTGAAGATTGTGGAGTGAGATGTAGTGAAGATTGTGAAGTGAGATGTAGTGAAGATTGTGAAGTGAGATGTAGTGAAGATTGTGAAGTGAGATGTAAAAATTGTGAAGTGAGATGTGAAAATTGTAAAGTGAGATGTAGTGAAGATTGTGAAGTGAGATGTAGTGAAGATTGTGAATGGAGATGTAGTGAAGATTGTGAATTCAGATGTGGTAAAGATTGTGAAGTGAGATGTAGTGAAGATTGTGAAGTAAGATGTAGTGAAGATTGAGAAGTGAGATGTGGTGAAGATTGTGAAGTGAGATGTAGTGAAGATTGTGAAGTGAGATGTAATGAAGATTGTGAAGTGAGATGTAGTAAAGATTGTGTAGTGAGATGTAGTGAAGATTTTGAAGTGAGATGTAGTGAAGATTGTGAAGTGAGATGTGGTGAAGATTGTGAAGTGAGATGTAGTGAAGATTGTGAAGTGAGATATAGTGAAGATTGTGAAGTGAGATGTGGTGAAGATTGTAAAGTGAGATGTAGTGAAGATTGTGAAGTGAGATATAGTGAAGATTGTGAAGTGAGATGTAGTGAAGATTGTGAAGTGAGATGTAGTGAAGATTTTGAAGTGAGATGTAGTAAAGATTGTGAAGTGAGATGTGGTGAAGATTGTGAAGTGAGATGTAGTGAAGATTGTGAAGTGAGATGTAGTGAAGATTGTGAAGTGAGATGTAGTGAAGATTGTGAAGTGAGATGTAGTAAAGATTGTGAAGTGAGATATGGTGAAGATTGTGAAGTGTGATGTAGTGAAAGATTGTGAAGTGAGATGTAGTGAAGATTGTGAAGTGAGATGTATTGAAGATTGTGAAGTGAGATGTAGTGAAGATTGTGAAGTGAGATGTAGTAAAGATTGTGAAGTGAGATATGGTGAAGATTGTGAAGTGTGATGTAGTGAAAGATTGTGAAGTGAGATGTAGTGAAGATTGTGAAGTGAGATGTATTGAAGATTGTGAAGTGAGATGTAGTGAAGATTGTGAAGTGAAATGTAGTGAAGTTTGTGAAGTGGGATGTAGTGAAGATTGTGAAGTGAGATGTAGTGAAGATTGTGAAGTGGGATGTAGTGAAGATTGTGAAGTGAGATGT
>NW_024718921.1:0-15116 GCF_018991925.1 Homarus americanus | reverse complement strand
TTGTGGAAAGCCGGCTTATGGACTCCTTCCCTGTGTCAACCGCCGCCCGCCACCCCTCCTCGAAGAATTTAGCAACTTTGAGCAGTGTCAGTGACAGTGATTTTCTGTGAAGTGTTTAGTGCATTGTGTGTTTCGTGCCATTCATGTGTGACCTTGTTCTAAAGGATTCCCAAGGTACACGGCATGTTCTGGGCATTTGTGGGGAGTAGAGTTCAGTGCACCCTTCTCTGACCGTGTCCAGAGGGTGACTGACGCTCCTCGCCGTCTCCACCCCCCCTCACAGCGTCGCCTCCACACCCCCTCACAGCTCGAGGCCCCTCATGGCGAGACGCTCTAGCCCGCCCGGCACACACACACATACATGTACTAACACTCACTGACCGCGCGGCTCCCTTATATATATTTTATATATATAACCTACTTATCTGTGTATTTAATTATTTTTTGTCTGAAATCTTGTTGATACGACGGGCTGACCGGTCAACACTGATTTAAGACACAGTACACAGATGAAGTAGTTATGTCTCATGCCTTACGTAGCCTTGGACCCAGCGTCTGGATGAGTCAAACGGATGATAGCCCCGCAGAGATGGGTGACCAGGCCGACCGCGACGCTCCAGCTCCCACAACATCGCGCAGCCCTTCACCTCAATATTCAGCGTTGTCTCCAGAGATAATTGCTTTAATGAAGTTTATGAGAGATGAAAGGCGCGAGGATGAAGCTAACAGACGTGTGGCGGATGAACACAGAAGGCAAGCAGAGGCAGAGAGAGACCACCAACGGAGATTGGAAGACAGTGCACGGTTTGAAGCTTTGATATTTCGCCTCACTGTTAACCAAGCCCCTGGCTCTAACACTGCCTCGGTACTGACTGGTTCAGATACCTCATCAATGCTTCCTTCACGCCCACCAGCCCCACCTAAAGCAGCAGCTCAAACACCGCCCATCTTGAAGCCTGATGTGAATTTCCAGACTTTTCGTGAATGGCGGCGACGGTGAACTGATTATTCTACAATGGTGGATCTCCAGAGTTTGTCACAGCCTAAACAACTCATCCAGCTGCGTATGTGCCTGTCCTTGGAAATTCAGCGTGTCTTAGAACATACGTTGCAGGTACCCCCAACCTCTTCGCTGTCTGTAGAGGAGGTACTGGACATTCTACAACGGCACATCAAAGGACAGCAGAATGAAGCTCTGCGCAGGAGGGAATTGTTTAGCTGCGGACAGATGGAGGGTGAGACTTTTGACTCCTTTTATGTACGACTTAAGAGAGCCTCGGAAGAGGTAGATATATGTCTAGGCCACCACCAGCAGTGCGAGGAGACCCAGTTGAAGCAGGTGATCCTGATGGGTGTTAAGGACGAGGAACTTGTCCAACGCCTCACCTCCCTCGACTCTTCCTCTTCTCTCAACGATGTGTTGACGATATGTCGCTCCTATGAGGCTGCCAGGTGTGCCACCTCTGCCATCCGAGCTCCCCCTACAGCTGTACGCGCTGTGTCCCGGTACAAGAAGGACAAGAAGTCTGCTCCTACGCCTTCGCCCACCACGTCCACGCCCGGTTCATTTTGTAACAACTGTGGTAAGCAGCACGGAACACAGGTGTGTCCAGCTGCTGAGTCTACCTGCAACAGTTGTGACCGTAAGGGCCACTGGTCACTCACAGTACGGTGCCCAGCCAAGTACGTCCAGTGCAATGTGTGCGGTCGTCTGGGCCACTATGACAAGTGTTGCCCTTCCAACAAACCCAAGGGACAGCGTCGGCGGAAGCTTCAGCTCCCTTCCACCAGAGAGGGCCGCCCACAGTCTTCCAATCAGAAGCATGACGACCCTGGACAACGCTCGAGCCATATTAGGAATGTGTGCTCCCCCCCGCGTCCCAGGACCAAAGTCCCCCAGTACATCAGTGTCATTGTGACCTACCGCAGTGTGTCATCCCGTCTTCAGATGTTGCCCGACACCGGCGCTGATGCTACAGTCATCGGTCCCCAGCATTTGCAATGCTTGGGGCTCTCTCCAAGTGATCTAGGACCGCCCCCCAAGGATCTCCGCTTTATGGCAGATGGTTCACAGATGACCCCGGCCCTGGGTTCACTCCAAGCACAAGTCACCTTTGGCAACAGGTCGTGTCAAGCCTGGATTGATGTGCATAACGGTGTCCCGACTCCTTTGCTGTCCTACAGACATTGTCAAGAGTTGGCCATCATCTCCCAGGACTTCCCCAAACCTATTCTTGAGGTAAAACACGCCAACAGGGTGCAAAAAGGGAGCAGCAACGACCCTGCTGCCGCCCTACCCCTGCCTCTTGCCAGTGACACCTCTCCTTCGGATGCTCGGAAGTACTTCCTGAAGGAATTCAGCGACGTTCTGGTGACCAAGTCCGCTCTGGAATCCAAGCCTCTCAAGAAGATGGCAGGTCCCCCCATGAGGATCCACCTGAGGGACGACGCGAAGCCCTTCGCTATTTACACCCCTCGACTGGTTCCCCTGGCCTTCCGCGAGGCGGTCAAAAACGAGCTGGACTCCATGGTCGCCCAAGAAATTATTGCACCAACCGGCGATGACCCGTCTCCATGGTGTCACCCTATGGTTGTCGTCGCAAAACCTAAAGGTGGTGTTCGGATCACCACTGACCTCTCCAAGCTCAACAGCCAGGTGTCTCGTCCTGCGCACCCTTCTCCCACGCCCTTTGCAGCTATACGCAGTGTGAACCCGAAGGCGCGCTTCTTCACGACGATGGACGCCCTGTGTGGATACTGGCAGATAGAGCTTGCCGAAGAAGACCGACCACTCACAACTTTCATCACCCCGCATGGACGTTACAGTTATTGCCGTGGCCCCATGGGATTCGCCGCTACAGGAGACGCTTTCTGTCTTCGAGGTGATATGGCTCTACAAGGTCTGGCAAACTGCGTGAAAGTGGTCGACGACATACTCGTGTACGACGAGGATTATATGGATCACCTCTGCCGTATCTACGAGGTACTCAACAGGTGCCGGAAGCACGGCATTACCCTAAATGCCGACAAGTTTGTTCTGGCCAGCTCTTCAGTTGACTTTTGTGGGTACACCCTCTCAGGGAATGGTATCGCAGCTGACCCGGAAAAGGTCCGCGCCATCACGGATTTTCCCACCCCTGCTAACCTTACCGACTTGAGGTCCTTCATCGGTCTCGTCAACCAGTTAGCAGAGTTTTCGTCGGACATCTCCGCAGCTGCTCAACCACTTCGCCCCCTGATGAGCCCCAAGAGGACATTCCTGTGGACCCCCGACCACGACAAGGCCTTCCAGCAAGTGAAACAGGCCCTGTCTCGTCCACCTGTCCTCGCCACGTTTGACCCAGCCTTGCCGACAGTTCTGCAGACAGATGCCTCACGCTTGTATGGCGTGGGATACGCCCTACTGCAGGATCATGGTGGAGGGCAGTTCCGGCTCGTCCAGTGTGGCTCGCGTTTCCTCTCTGACACTGAGACGCGCTACGCCACTATTGAGTTGGAGCTGTTGGCTGTGGTTTGGGCGATGTCCAAGTGCAGGTTTTACCTCATAGGCCTGCAACACTTTCACCTAGTGACCGACCATCGCCCGCTTGTCCCGATCCTCAACCACTACACGCTAGACGCCGTTGAGAACCCTCGCCTCCAGCGTCTGAAAGAGAAGCTCTCGGCGTACATCTTCACAGCAGTGTGGCGTGCTGGTAAGGAGCTCTGCATCCCTGATGCCTTATCCCGCTCTCCCGTCAGCCGCCCTACTCCAGAAGACCATGTGCTCGACGCCGACCTCGCTCTTTCCGTCAGGACTGTGGTCACTCTCCATGCCGTCCAATCCCTTCGTTCGGACCTGTCACCAGACGACGACAAGGCAATGGAGGACCTTCGAACAGCGGCCCGAGATGACCCTTCCTACGTCCGACTTGTCGAGTGTGTGAGGAATGGATTTCCTAGTAACCGCTACGATCTTCACAACACCCTGCTCCCGTATTGGAAACTCCGCGATGAACTCTACTGCGACGGAGACCTTGTTCTGTACGGAGCACGTGTAGTTGTCCCTGCTGCATCACGTCCCCACGCCTTGGCTCGCCTTCACGACAGTCACCGTGGAGCTGAGGCCACCAAACGACGTGCACGACAGACTGTGTTCTGGCCCGGCATCAACTCCGACATCTCCAATGTTGTCCGTGCGTGTGAGCCCTGCCAAGTATTACAACCCAGCCAGCAGCAGGAACCCTTCATGAGTGACGACAACCCCACCCGCCCCTTTGAGTCTGTGTCGGCCGACTTTTTCTCTGTGTCAGGAAAGTCCTTCCTTGTTATCGTCGACCGTCTCTCTGGTTGGCCGGTTGTCATCAAGTGCGGTAATGACACGACGTCTGCCGCCACCATCAGCAAGTTCCGCCACTACTTCCGTGACGTGGGCGTTCCTGTGCGCCTGCGAACCGACGGAGGGCCTCAGTTCACAAGCCGGGACTTTGCTGTGTTCCTTGACCGATGGGGAGTCCGGCATGTGTTGTCATCGCCCCATTACCCGCAGTCCAACGGCCACGCTGAGGCTGCTGTCAAATCCCTGAAGCACCTCATCCTTAAGGTGGCCCCTTCTGGGAACATTGACTGCGAGGCCTTCGACCGGGGTCTTCTTGAACTCCGCAACACACCTAACTACACCGGACGCTCCCCTGCCCAGGTTTTGTATGGACGCCCCCTTCGTTCTTGTGTCCCTGCTCACCCTCAATCCTTCTCCAAGGAGTGGCAGGCCAAGACAGAGGATTGTGATCGCCGAGCCGCCGAACGTGTTCAGGACGTCGTCGCCCGCTACAACGACCACGCCCGTTCTCTCCCCAGGTTGAGTGTCGGCACCCAAGTCCGTGTTCAGGACCCGACCTCCCTACGTTGGGACAAAGTAGGCGTAGTCATGGGTCTCGGTAGGTCACGGGACTACCAGGTGCGGTTACCCAGTGGTCGTGTGTGGTGGAGGAACCGCCGTTTTCTCCGCCCCGTAACAATGCCTTCTGCTGGCCCCGCCACCAGTGTTGAGTCCCATACCCTTCCCAGTGATGAAGTCCCTCGACGCTCAGAACGGATCCAAAAGAAAAGGTCCGCTCAAGACTTTGCTATGAGCGTATAGGGGGGAGGGAGGTGTATGTATATTATGTATGCTGGATTATATATTATGTATGTATATTATGTATGTGCTCCATTTATGTACTATTTATTCAGCCTAGCTAGCAGTGTGTGGCAATGTATTTAAGATATCCCACATGCTTAATTAATGTGCCTGGCGACGTATGGAAGCTGCTAATGTCTCACTTGCCATACGTCGTCTATAGCAGTTGACAGGGAGCCAAGCTGAGGAGCGTTACTTCCCTCTGTGTACATATCTCTGATCCAGTAAATCGAACCTACAAATCTATACAGGTATTTATGTTCTCTCCTGTATATTGAACTTATTATCCAGAACCTAACATATCCCTATATCGATGTTATACCAAGAACCTAACTATCAGAACTTGCCTTATAGTGAGACAATGTAATAATTTCATAGATTTCTTCCTGAGCTATGATGGTTTTGACAAGTTGCTGTATGTAACACTACTTGTACTATGGACCCTACAATTGTGCTAATCTATTACATCTATTTCATTATATTCATCCGCTGGTGTGATACAGTATAATGAATATCACAAGTTTATAATTTATATCCAATTGCTTTTCCAGTGGGGCATACTGCATTTAATATAATAATAATAATAATAATAATAATAATAATAATAATAATAATAATAATAATAATAATAATAATGATAATAATAATAATAATAATAATAATAATAATAATAATAATAATAATAATAATAATAATAATAATAATAATAATAATTAAACAAAAGATTCCACAAGACACCCAACTCCCATCACTGTATTTGTAAATCGTCACCTGACTTATACACAAGCGGTATACCATCTCATCCACGTTCTTAAATGGTCAGATATATCGGGGCCCAGCTGAAGCTATATAACATTAAGGTACACCACGTCAGTCAAGGATATACAAAGACTCTCTCCCATCAATTTCTCTTCTTGTAGATGATGCCACAGACTCTCAGGAGAGACATACACTTGGATCGCCTTAATGATTCAACACGTGTAAATAACGACACCTGACACCTCGCTTTTTGACCTTAAAATCTACCGTGTATTAAGTTGAGGAAACATTATGTTATGGACGGTGGAAACGTACAGTGAGATGCACCCTTAAACGCTTACCTTTTACACCATAATATCTTCCTTACACCATAACACCTTCCTTACTTACACTTCCCCTACACCCAACACATCCCTTACATCTTTCCTCCACCCTCACACATCCCTTACACCTAATACCTACACTACACCTAACACCCCAAAATTCTTGAATATCCATTTTTTGTCTAATATCAAGTATTAAGAAAATGTAAAAGATTCCCATTTCACCAAGCTTGTTTATTTTAGAATATCTGTTATTACGATGCTGGGAGACAAGTCTTGAGATGTGACGGAATCAGATGGAAGAATTAACAGCAAGACAACACAGGTAATTGGAGTGAGTTAATTTGTTACAGGTATACAGTTCAGAAGACGGGAGGATTGTCAACGTTTCCTCTGTGACTCGGCGCCAGCAGTAGCAATCAGCAGCGCCAGGCGTTCCCATCCATTGCACAATAACACGCATCTGGGAGTTACGTTGGATGAGCCTCCAGTAGACTTCTGCCTGCACTGGCGCTCTTTACGGTTTGGGACACTAGATTGACTCAGTGCCAGTATGTGCATGTATTTAAGGGGTCATATCAGGGGTTCGGTGCTGATACGATACTGTGTGTGTGTGTGTGTGTGTGTGTGTGTGTGTGTGTGTGTATGTGTGTGTGTGTGTGTGTACGTAAAAGAGGACGTTCAGAATGAGTCTTCGCTCCCAAAACTAAGTGTCATGCTAATTCGGAATTCCTGAACTTATGTACAGAAATCGAAGTGAGTTTGGGAGATGTATATAGCTTCACAGACATCAATATTATTCTCCTATCATATAAATATCATCTTGTGTAATGTAAAAAATTAACACAGACAATCTTTGAGACATATTACGTATGTTAATTGTGTTTCTAAACCTGTGCTAAGTGAACGAATAGTCTTGGCGTCTTGTTGATGGACCTGCACTGCAGAAGCATCTAGACTGAGTGTTGAGAACCATCACTTATTTATATCTCCTCTATCAGTGACACTTTGTCCCCTTAGGTATCGATAACAACCACAATAAAGCAATCTAACACAGGTAGACCAGGTAGTATTCATATGAGACCTGTTGATAAGTAATTACCTTAGCAGTTTATGTCCCCGATGACTTTGATATCCTAAGTCGTATCGATTTACTGTTTATCATTGTTTGTATGCCCGCACTATCTATGTATGATGTACACTTACATTACCTATATACACGCAGCTTTGGCGTAAAATTGTATGAAGATTCTACCGACTAAATATCCATATATCTATCTATCTATACCTTGCAACACGACCGATAGATAGACCCCGGGTCGTCTCAGGTACCAGGAGCGTGTTTTGTCTTGACACCTTCTGCTGATCTTCACGGGTGTGAAAAAGTTCATTAAATGGCCACAAAACTTGCGTCGGTCAGCCGCAGGTGCGCTGTTCACATCGGGAAAATAACTCGAGCAGCCTGGGTGGAGGTCAGTACAATTAAGGTCATTTGGTGGAACATGTCAAGTCACAAGAGTATTTTTTTCTGTCTCTCTTCTCGTTGAGTACGAATCCGTCCAGCTCAGAGGAATGCCACTAATAAGTACTTGTTTGGTCATGCATGTCGGCAGTGTTTTATTGAAGGTAGACTGTTTTGTTTTGTTTTGTGTGTGTGTGTGTGTGTTTATCTTCTAAGTGTACATCATGAATGCTCAATATGAACACAGGTACTTATAAGTGCGATTCAACAGGGTAACTGAAGAGGAGAGCGTACACGCACGCACACACATGCACCGAGTCACTCATTAATCAATGCCATTCAATCATTCTCACAGTGATAACAAACAAAACAGATATAGAGCAAAATAAATAAAGCAAAATTATCAGAGGAAGATGGAGCCAGGTAGAGCGCCTTCAGGTCTCAAACACCAAGCCACCCCCCCCCCCCACCAAAAAGTGAAAATATCCAACTTCATTATTGTTAACTAACCTTAAGTACGGAGACATGAAGAAGTAATCACAGTAACCATGTATCGGATCCTCTCATGAGACAATCTCTCTGTAAAAGAAAGAAAAAAACAGACTTACTTATTCACCGTCATATAACAACCCGGCATAATTTGTATAACCAACACGTCCGATTAAGCATTAAAACGCCAGTGGACTCTTACACAACGTTCTTCACCGTCTTCATATTGTGTAGGTTATGGTTCATAGGTTAATGATACTAACTAACCAGGAGCTACAGTATGAGTTAGTTAGCCCCACTCCAACTCCTCCCCTGTGTCACACCACCATGAAGTACCTACAGTGTTGACCCTACAGCTGACCTTTGAGAGAGAGAGAGAGAGAGAGAGAGAGAGAGAGAGAGAGAGAGAGAGAGAGAGCACGTTGAACTGACATGAAGTAGGTTATGTGTTACTGAAATATTATTAATTAAGAGCTTTATGTATTGTAGTAGAAGTTAACTAATGTTGAAGCCAAAGACGACAAGTTACATTTAATCGTTTGTGTAAGGTATTATAAGCGAATAAAATATGTACTTAATTCTTTTATCTGTATGATATTCTAATTTTCTATTTGTTCATATATCTGTTTATAACTCTCTGATTCTATCTATCTATCCATCCATTCACATAACTACATATTTATCTATCTATTCTGCCTGTTTATTTGTTACTCTTCATATAACTCTTTTATTTATATATTCCTCTTATTAATTAAGTGATCTTTCATTGATCATTAACTCATACCTGACGTAATCCATAGCAAATAAAGAAATAAAAAGTTTATACTCCTACTATAGTTCATTAGTTATCAGTTTTCCAATATTGTAAATAGTTTTCACATTATTTCGTCTTAGCTAATATTATCAGTCTTCTAAATATATATATACTAAAGTCTCTTGTTAATTTGTTCAGTTTTTCTATTGTTCAGGAGGATATTGTTACACGGTCTACATAAATTATCTATGAGGCAGCTTAATGATACACAACAATATGAAAAACTATAGTTCTTATGAAGCACTGTTTGGGTCTAATGTATTTCTGCAGCTTTGTTATTATTATTATTATTATTATTATTATTATTATTATTATTATTATTATTATTATTATTATTATTATTATTATTATTATTTACTCGTTTACTGATTTTTTACGATTTACAACATCATTTCACAATTATTAATTATCTCAGCATGATTCATTTCTCACAAACCATCAAGAATATTAATAATAGAAAGAATCGTTGGAAATGTTATGTACAGTATATATACAAAATTATTGACGACAATTAAAATCCTCCAACAACCTTTTTATTTATTAAAAGTATAGCTGAACATAAGTCTTTTATTGTTGCTTCAAATATTAGCATAATTAACTGTTGCAAAGTTAGAGAAGCTACAGCTGAAAATGATTAAGTGATCGTTATCGTTAATTTCTATATATTATATTATGTAGTTGTCATAGCGTTTAGAGTAATATCAAGGATCAGTAGTATGTATGTATGTATGTATGTATGTATGTATGTATGTATGTATGTATGTATGTATGTATGTAGGTTCTTATAAAAGGACGATGTGAATGTGTAACAAAAAACATATTGTTGTATACGTTTAAAACACTTTAATAAGAATGTTCAGAAAAGAGGAAATTACCCTCAGATCTACAGCCAACACTACCTAGCCTTCTGTAGTTTATATTTTTGAACACCAAATATTGTTTAATGTTATTCCGCTTTACATTTTTTTCATTGTGGTAATACAAATAAGAAGATGAATAAGTTGCTTCACAATGTATATGTAAAGCTTCACGATATTTGTGTCCTATTAGTGTACACTCCTGGAATTAAAGAAACTGGATAATGATAAACACCCATAGCCTTAGTTAGATCATTATATGGAGTTCTGATTCAAATACAGGCATATATAAGCATAAGCAAAATGCAGTGGCCTAGTGGTTAGAGAACTGGCATTAGATTTCTCTATCCCAGGGGTCAAGTAAAGAGCATAATTATATCGTCGTGGATTTATCACATATTTCACCTTAATGACGGTCTTAATGAGTGGAAAATGGTCAGGGCAGGTGAGTGACGGGCTGAGAGACTCCCTGATCCTTGGTTGCTGTCCTATGCCTTATATTGGGAATCCTAGACATCCTTATATCCAGAACCCCACACGTCCTTGTCTACAGAATCCTACACCTCCTTATATCCTGATTGCTACACCTCCTTGTATCCAGAATCCTACACCCCTTGTCTACAGAATCCTTTATCTCTTGTATCTAGAATCCTACACCTCCTTGTCTACAGAATCCTACATCTCTTGTATCTAGATTCTGCACTTCCTTGTATCCAGAATCCTACACCTCCTTGTCTACAGAATCCTACATCTCTTGTATCTAGAATCCTACACTTCATTGTCAACAGAATCCTACATCTCTTGTATCTAGAATCCTACACCTCCTTGTCTACAGAATCCTACATCTCTTGTATCTAGATTCTGCACTTCCTTGTATCCAGAATCCTACACCTCCTTGTCTACAGAATCCTACATCTCTTGTATCCAGAATCCTACACCTCCTTGTCTACAGAATCCTACATCTCTTGTATCTAGAATCCTACACCTCCTTGTCTACAGAATCCTACATCTCTTGTATCTAGATTCTGCACTTCCTTGTATCCAGAATCCTACACCTCCTTGTCTACAGAATCCTACATCTCTTGTATCCAGAATCCTACACCTCCTTGTCTACAGAATCCTACATCTCTTGTATCTAGAATCCTACACCTCCTTGTCTACAGAATCCTACATCTCTTGTATCTAGATTCTGCACTTCCTTGTATCCAGAATCCTACACCCCTTGTCTACAGAATCCTACATCTCTTGTATCTAGAATCCTACACCTCCTTGTCTACAGAATCCTTCATCTCTTGTATCTAGATTCTGCACTTCCTTGTATCCAGAATCCTACACCTCCTTGTCTACAGAATCCTACATCTCTTGTATCTAGAATCCTACACTTCATTGTCAACAGAATCCTACATCCCTCATCCCTTGTATCCAGAATCCTACATCTCCTTATATCCAGAATTCTACGCCCTTTGTATCCAGAGTCCTACACCTCCTTGTCTAAATAATCCTAAACACTACTGATAGACTCAAGGAAAGGGAAGCCTTCGTCTCTCCTCCCTGACATAATAATTATTACTCATTTATCTTCCCCCTTCCCTTCTCTCTCTCTAATAACTCTTACATCTCAGCATATGACTAAACGAATCCTCACTCAGCTAGGAGAAAATTAGCTGTGTTGGGATGAAGGGAGGACACCCAGTAGCTGTGGAAGAGACTTAGCACGGGGAGGACTGGCCTATTGGCCTAAGACCCTCTCATCTTAGTCAATGTCTAGTACAACACCTAACTAGTATTGTAGTAATAATAATAATAATAATAATAATAATTAATGACCAATATAACCAGTTTTTCATTCTCTCACCCACCACTCGCCTTGTTTCTATCTGTTTCCATATTCTTTAACCTTCTTTATTATTTCTTACACCCTTCATTTATTCTCTTTTCTCTCTCTTCCAGCGTTATTAAAAAAATTCTCTACATCCACCATCATTACATTTTAAGTATTCTCCATCTTATTTATATTGATTACCTCCATCACTTCCGTTCCTTCTATATCTGTAACCATCTAAGTTTGCACAGTTCTATCCTTCATCCTGTCCCCTCCTTCCCAATAACCTCCCTCCCTTCCTTTCACCACTACTCCTTACTCCCCACTTTATACTTGCAGGTGTCCAGTTAACATCTTCGGCTCCCTTCCCAAACTCCCCTATCATATTCTCTCCCTCCTGGTGGACTTGTTCCTTCCCTCCCTCCCTCCCTTCCCTATGGTCCCTTCTGATGGTCTTGTTCCTTCCCTCCCTCTAAGTCGGGTGGTCCCTCCTGGTGGTCTTGCTCCCTTCCTCCCTCTAAGTCGGGTGGTCCCCCCTGATGGTCTTGTTCCCTCCCTCCCTCTCAGTCGGGTGGTCCCTCCTGATGGTCTTGCTCCCTCCCTCCCTCTAAGTCGGGTGGTCCCTCCTGATGGTCTTGTTCCCTCCCTCCCTCTCAGTCGGGTGGTCCCTCCTGATGGTCTTGCTCCCTCCCTCTAAGTCGGGTGGTCCCTCCTGGTGGTCTTGCTCCCCTCTTCCTCCCCTCTAAGTCGGGTGGTCCCTCCTGGTGGTCTTGCTCCCTTCCTCCCTCTAAGTCGGGTGGTCCCTCCTGATGGTCTTGTTCCCTCCCTCCCTCTCAGTCGGGTGGTCCCTCCTGATGGTCTTGCTCCCTCCCTCCCTCTAAGTCGGGTGGTCCCTCCTGATGGTCTTGTTCCCTCCCTCCCTCTCAGTCGGGTGGTCCCTCCTGATGGTCTTGCTCCCTCCCTCCCTCTAAGTCGGGTGGTCCCTCCTGGTGGTCTTGCTCCCTTCCTCCCTCTAAGTCGGGTGGTCCCTCCTGATGGTCTTGTTCCCTCCCGCCCTCTCAGTCGGGTGGTTCCTCCTGATGGTCTTGTTCCCTCCCGCCCTGCCAACACCCCCTGCCTACCCCCTCTCGTGCCGTGTACTCTACATTATGCATCACTCCAGGCTCTCTCTCTCGCTAGCTGGCCAAACATACTTCATTTCGCTTTTACTAAATATTCTTACTTCATCGTTGGTTAAGAATTAGCTCGATATGAACCTTTGATGGATTTACGCATCAGAAATATATTACCTTATATCTTTCAGTCTCTCGGTGGTGAATTATAGAGTATTTTTCTAGTAGTTTTGTTGTGTGTTGATGCATAGTAAAGTTGGTGTTTTCTTTCTCTTTTTTGGGGGGAGGGGGGTGGGGTGGAAGTGGGGGTGGGGATTGTTGAGGAAGTGAAACATTGATAGAGAGAGAGAGAGAGAGAGAGAGAGAGAGAGAGAGAGAGAGAGAGAGGAGAGAGGGAATAGATAGATAGATAGATAGATAGATAGATAGATAGATAGATAGATGGATAGATAGATAGATAGATAGATAGATAGATAGATAGATAGATAGAATCATTGTACATACTTAATAAAATTACTAAAACACTTCGTATTTACTGTTTTTATATTATTATCTCTTGGCACACACACACACACACACACACACACACCTTTAAACTACCAACACGTAAATAAGTAACACATTACAAACATTATTATACCTCCACAAACATGCACGGAAGCTGCTGGTCGATGCGGCGCCACTCTTACCGTAAGCGAAAGACCCTCTAACAACACGGCCACAGAAAGGAGCATCATTTTATCTCATAACAGTTCCTGATTTACGAAAAACCTTCTCAGATGTGGTCCTATTTTTCCTGAGAATGACCTCCCATATCACGTCCTCTAAATCAGTGGTTCTCAACCTTGTTTGCCCCATGCACCCCTTTCACCATATGTCAGGATGTCATTCCCCCCCTCCTTTCCAAGATTGTCTGCCTTAAAAAGTGCATTCCAAATAATATGCATATACTACTAAAAATCCTTTATTTTTTCCATATTAGTACATATACATTCCCCCCCCCTCCCCCGAAAACCTGAATTCCCCCCCTGGGGGGACTTCTCCCCTGGTTGAGAACCCCTGCTCTAAATGCTTTCATTCTCCGCCACATTACAGATGAGGAGCAGCCAGTCTCTAAGATCCCCTCTTAAGAAAGACCCATGGATCTCCCTACCTCTTGCTTCTGGTCACGCTAAGACTCCTTCTCAGAGAGTTACACGGACCATTTTCGTTTATCACCCATAATGCATCGGTTGCTTAAGATGACGCGCGCGACAAGGTCTCCCTGGCGAGAGCTGATTGGCTAGCTGGGCGACACGTTCTGACGCATCTCAAATAGAAGATGCAAATGTTCTTCCTTGGTTGAAATTAGTGCAAGAATGAACGTATTTCGTTCCCTTTTGAAGTGATTTTCCTGACTCTCTTTGTTCAGAATCCACTCTTGTGTATAAAATTAGATTGTGTAAAAAAAAACAAATGCACTTCATTTGAACAGCAAAATGCAATCAATATATTCACACTCACAGATAAAATCCATCCCATCCACGCCAAACAAATTTACAGAAACCACCGCTATTTAACCGCTGGGTATAACACTAAACGCTAAGAGCTAATACAACCCTGTCCAAGGCTGAGACATATTCCCCCACGGCTAAAGTCTAGACCCTAAAGCGCTGAAACACACCACAACAACCAAAGTATGAGAACCACTTTGGATCTCGGAAAAGCGACTGGAATAGATGTTAACAACCCATAAGTTAAGAGTGGAACTGTACACCGGAATTGAAAGGCGGACGTAAGCACGGAACAGCAAGGACATAAATGGCGTCGAATACCCATCTTTCCGATCGTTTAATTTCCGATAAGAAGGATTTAACAAAAGATTCACGAACGGCGATACCGAATTGGATCCCACCAAGCACTTTGTCTAGCGCCGCGCCGGAGTTTGTCACTGATAGTTTTAGAGGGACGAAGTGTGTCCTGCCCACCTACCCTCTGCTGCGTCGTTTTCTTCTTATCTTTTCCCTTTTCCTTCGTTGAGTATTATATTATATCTTTATTATCCATTTTATTATCTTTATCGCTTCTCCTAGCTTGTAATTTTTCTTTATTATTTTGCATAAAAATTTTTATCATTACCTTCAGTTCTATATTAATATTATTATTATTATTATTATTATTATTATTATTATTATTATTATTATTATTATTTCTTTTATTTCCACTCATTTATTAATCAACTTTTGCTTTATTTTTATTTCTTATGTATTATTATCATGCTTTTTATTATCTACTAGTTTTTATTATTTTTCCTCCTTCCTGTTTTATCTTACGTAAACCT
>NW_024718920.1:0-2965 GCF_018991925.1 Homarus americanus | reverse complement strand
GTATAACATATCCCCTGATCGAGTATAACAAAAGTCCCTGATCGAGTATAACAAAGGCCACTATTCGAGTCTAAAATGGCCCTCATTGAGTATAACAAAGTCCTCGGTTCGAGAATAAAGTCCTGGTCCAGTATAACAAAGCCCTGGTCGAGTATAAAAAGTCCTCGATCGAGAATAACAGCTCCTGGTCGAGTATTACAAAGTCCCTTGATCGAGTATAACAAAGCCCTTGGGTATAACAAAGTCCCTCAACCGGGAATAAAGTCCCGTGATCGAGTATAATATATCCCCTGATCGAGTATAACAAAGTCCGGTTCGAGTATAAAAAGTCCCTGGTCCAGTATAACAAAGTCCCTGGTCGAGTATAAAAAGTCCTCGATCGAGTATAACAAAAGCCTCTGGTCGAGTATGACAAAGTCCCGTGATCAAGTATAAAAAGTCTCCTGGTCGAGTATAACAAAGTCCCTGATCGAGTATGACAAAGTCCCTGGTCGAGTATAGCAAAGCCCACTGGTCGAGTATAACAAAACCCCCATCGAGTATAACAAAGGCCCCTAATCGAGAATAACAAAGTCCCTGATCGAGAATAACAAAGTCCCCTAATCGAGTATAACAGTCCCCAATCGAGTATGACAAAGTCCCCTGGTCGAGTATAGTAAAGTCCCCTGGTCGAGTATGACAAAGTCAACTGATCAAGTATAAAAAGTCTCCTGGTCGAGTATAACAAAGTCCCTGATCGAGTATGACAAAGTCCTCTGATCAAGTATAACAAAGTCCCCTGATCAAGTATAACAAAGTCGCCTAATCAAGTATAACAAAGTCCCCTGATCGAGTATAACTTATCCCTGAGCGAGTATAACAAAAGTCCCTGATCGAGTATAACAAAGTCCCTGATCGAGCATAAGAAAGTCCCCTGGTCCAGTATAACAAAGCCCCTGGTCGAGTATAAAAAAGTCCTCGAACGAGTATAACAAAGGCCTCTGGTCGAGTATGACCAAGTCCCTGATCGAGTATAATAAAGTCCCCTGGTCGAGTATAGCAAAGTCCCTGGTCGAGTATAAAAAAGCCCTTCGAGTATAACAAAGGCCCTAATCGAGTATAACAAAGTCCCTGGTTGAGTATAACAAAGTCCCCGATCGAAAATATCGTATTCCTGATCAAGATACAAAGTCCTCTGGTCGAGTATAAAAATTCTGATCGCGTATAACAAAGTACCGGTCGAGTATAACAAAGTCCCTTGATCGAGTATAACAAAGGCCCCTCAATGAGTATTAAAAAGTCCATTGTTGGTATATAAAAAGTCCTGGTCGAGTATAACAAAGTCCCTGATCGAGTATAACAAAGTCCTCTGGTTGAGGATAAAAAGTCTACTGATCCCGTATAACAAAGTCCCTGGACGAGTACAACAAAGTCCATTGATCGAGTGTAACAAAGGCCCTCATTGAGTATAACAAAGTCCCCTGATCGAGTATAACAAAGCCGCCGAATCGAATATAACAAAGTCCCCTGATCGAAAATATCATATTCTGGATCAAGTATAACAAAGTCCTCTGGTCGATTATAAAAATTCCCTGATCGCGTATAACAAAGTCCCTGGTCGAGTATAACAAAGTCCCTTGATCGAGTATAACAAAGGCCCTCAATGAGCATAACAAAGTCCATTGGTGAAATATAAAAAGTCCTGGTCGAGTATAACAAAGTCCCCTGATCGAGTATAACAAAGTCCTCTGGTTGAGGTAAAAAGTCCACTGATCCCATATAACAAAGTCCCCTGATCTAGTATAACAAAGGCCTCTCCTGAGTATAACAAAGGCCCCTATCGAGTATAACAAAGACCCCTGATCGAGTATAACAAAGCCGCCGAATCGAATATAACAAAGTCCCCAGAGTATAACAAAGTCCCCTGTTCGAGTCTAACAAAGTCCCTTTATCGAGTAAAACAAATACCCTTATCGAGTATAACAAAGTCTCCTTATCATGAATAACAAAGTCCCTTAATCGAGAATAACAAAGGCCCTGGTCGAGTATAAGTCCCTTGATCGATTATAACAAAGTCCCTGGTCGAGTATAAGTCTCCTGATCAAGTATAACAAAGCCTCCTCATCGAGTATAACAGTCCCTGATCGAGTATAACAAAGGCCACTAATCGAAGTCTAAAATGGCCCTCATCGAGAATAACAAAGTCCCCTGATCTAGTATAACAAAGTCCCTGATCTACTATAACAAAGGCCCCCATCGAGTATAAGAAAGTCCCTCATCGAGTAAAACAAAGCCGCCTAATCGAGTATAACAAAGTCCCCTGGTCGAGTATAGCAAAGGCCACTAATCGAGTCCAAAATGCCCCTAATCGAGTATAACAAAGTACCCTGATCTAGTATAACAAAGTCCCTTAACGAGTATAACAAATTTCCAATCGAGTATAACAAAGGCCCCTGGTCGAGTATAACAAAGTCCCTGATCGCATATAACAAAAGTCCCCGGACGAGTATAAAAAGTCCTCGATCGAGTATAACAAAGGCCTTTGGTCGAGTATGACAAAGTCCCTTGATCGAGTATAACAAAGCCCCTGACGTATAACAAAGTCCTCAACCGGGTATAACAAAGTCCCGTGATCGAGTATAATATATCAGCTGATCGAGTATAACAAAGTCCTCGGTTCGAGTATAACAGGCCTCTGGTCGAGTATGACAAAGTCCCGTGATCAAGTATAAAAGTTCCCTGGTCGAGTATAACAAAGTCCGCTGATCGAGTATGACAAAGTCCCTGGTCGAGTATAGCAAAGTCCTCTGGTCGAGAATAACAAAACCCCTCATCGAGAATAACAAAGGCCCTAATCGAGTATAACAAAGTCCCTGATCGAGAATAACAAAGTCCTGGTCGAGTATAGCAAAGTCCCCGGTCGAGTATGACAGCATTCTTGGATCAAGTATAAAAAGTCTCCTGGTCGAGTATAACAAAGTCCCTT
>NW_024718919.1:0-29693 GCF_018991925.1 Homarus americanus | reverse complement strand
ATATATATATATATATATATATATATATATATATATATATATATATATATATATATATATACACACACACACCTAGACCCCGACTTACGACGGGGTTAGGGACCCAAATCCAGGTCGTAAGTCCGATATAGATAAAAAATAAAAAAATAAAATAAAAATTTTCAAAAAAAAAAATTCAAAATTTTTTTTTTTTCAAATTTTTTTTAAAAATCTACAATGAAATACAGTACACTAAACGTAAAAAATAATGAGGAATGGATACAGTACAGTAAAAGTAATAAATAATGAGGAATGGATACAGTGTGATTGAGCACTTACCTTAAATGTAGTCAGCTGAATGCACACGGGGCCCCCATAATTTTCTATTTACAGGATACATGGAGACTATATTAATTGGAAGAAGCAGAAGAGGAGACAGGGCTGGGTGGGTCATCAATGTCGCTTCCTTCAGACAGGTTTATGTACTGTTGTAACTTGCTGGTTGAAGGTATTGGATCATCTTGAGGGAGTGAAGAGGCAGCACTGGTGGGACGTGAGGAGCCAGTACTGGGGGACTTCTTGAAATAGGTGTCCAATTTAGACTGCACAGTTTTCTTTTTCTTTTCATTATAAATTTCTCTGTAGCAAGCAAGTGAATCTTGGATCATTCTGTCAACTTTGGCATAACGCTCATAATTTTGATCCATGCCATCAAACATTTGCATTCCTTTATTAATTGTAGCAAATGCTTCTGCCATATGTTTCACTGAAAACTTTTTGGGGGGTGCAGGCTCTTCTTCTACATTTTGTCTCTCTTCTTCCTCTGCAACTTTCTGTGCATCTAGTTCAATAAGATCCTCGTTACTGAGCTCTTCTGCTACACTTTCAACCAACTGTCCAACATCTTCAGTATCAATTTCTAACTCCAGCTGTTTACCTAACTCCACTATCTTGTTACTAATATCCAAAATAACTTCACTTTCATTAAATCCTTTGAAACTGTTCACATATCTTTTCAGGATTTTCTTCCATATTCCATTCATGCAATGTTTTGTAACCTGATCCCATACTGCACTAATGTTCTTTATACATGACAAAATGTTGTACTCCTTCCAAAACTGTCTGAGCGTTTTCTCACCTTCAGTAGCAGCAACAGCCTGAGCGAAGGTCGTGCGTAAATAATACGCTTTAAAGGCAGAAATAGCACCTTGATCCATGGGTTGGATGATAGAGGTAGTGTTAGGTGGCATGTACACTACCTTAACATCAGGGTGCATGTCGTCCAGATGTGGTGGGTGTCCCGGAGCATTATCCAAAATCAGTAAAATCTTGAATGGAATCCTTTGTTGCAGACAATACTCCTTGGCTCGTGGAATGAAACAAGTCATGAACCAATCCTCAAATAGTACTAGGGTCATCCAGGCTTTCTTGTTACTGCGATAAAACACTGGCAGTGTGTGCTTGCTGACATGTTTAAAAGCCCTGGGGTTCTCTGAATGATAGATCATGAAGGGCTTTAGCTTGAAACCAGCAACATTCCCCCCCAACAGAAGTGTAATTCTGTCCTTGAATGCCTTGAATCCTGGGCATTTTTTTTGCCTCTTTGTGGATGTATGTCCGGTCAGGCATGCGTTTCCACAATAATCCAGTCTCATCCACATTGAATATTTGCTCTGGCAAATAATTCCCTTCCACAATCACATCATCTAACTCCTCCTTAAAAGCTTCGGCAGCACCAACATCGGCACTAGCTGCCTCTCCACTCACCTTAACACTGTGTAGACTGTAGCGTTTTTTAAATCTATCAAACCACCCTTGACTTCCTGTAAAGGTTTGATCACATTCATATCCTGCCTGCTCCTTCAGGCTTTGGAACAGGCTTCTTGCTTTAGCCTGTATGGTTAGAACACTTAAGGGTACACGCTTCTGTATCTGGTCTTCTATCCATATCACCAATAATTTTTCCATATCATGGATAGGACCTTGTCTTTTCTTTGTTATTATAGTTCCCTTTATAGGTGTTGTTCCTTTCACTACTTCACGAATACGTTCCTTGTCCTTCAGAATAGTGGATATAGTCGAGTGTGAGAAACCTAGGTCGCGTGAGATTGTTGCTACTGTTTTTCCATTCTCATACTGTGTTATTATCTTCAGTTTCATCTCAAAAGTAATTGCCTGTCTCCTTTTCCTTGGAGTACCACCAGCACTCTCACTTTTACGCTTTCCAGTCATTATAAAGTCAATTAAATACAATAATAACGAAAGTTCACAGCGCGATCAGTATAGGATACGATAGCCAAACACAAACAAAGCGCTCCACTGAGTGAGTGCAGCCACGAGGCGACCCAAGCCATCCCTCCCTCTCGCCCGGGACGGAAACGTTTCGGTATAGAAAATGCGCGCGTCATTTGAAAAAATTTTTGGTCACGGCGGTCGCAGTCGTATGTCCCGTATGGACGTACGGTCAAAGCAGGTCGTAAGTACCATTGGACGTAAGTCCGTATAGTCGTAAGTCGGGGTTTAGGTGTATATATATTAGGGTGTGTCATACGGAGGCAAATTTTTTTTTTTTAGTTTGAAAAATTGGCCCATGGTATTAATGATGTAGTTCTATGTGCAGAATCATGTGATATCTTCAGATTTGAAAAGTTTTCATTTTTTGCTAGGTAAATTTTAACTTGAAATCTTATGAAAATTTAGTATTCCCACCCTTTTACCAACACCACTAAATAGCTTATATATATATATATATATATATATATATATATATATATATATATATATATATATATATATATATATATATATATATATATATATATATATATATATATATATCTTATCCAATGCTTTCATCAGGATTTTACATGAAATATATATATATATATATATATATTGACTCAAATCTCTTGAAGATGTGAATCACACCCAAGGTTTTGGGACTATTTCGTGGTTTATTCTAAGACAACACATCAGTTGCCTCTGAAGATGTCTTGAATAAAGACGGTGCTACAAGTCTGTTCCTCGCGTGATTTTATCAAGATTATCTTATCCAGCCACAGGATCTACATGATATATATATATATATATATATATATATATATATATATATATATATATATATATATATATATATATATATATATATATATATATAATATATATATATATATATATATATATATATATATATATATATATATATATATATATATATTTTTTATGTATTTTTAATAATGCTAATAACATGATATTAAACACAGAAATGGAAACGACAATGCATAGAACCTAATAGAACCTGACAATCTTTTTATTTACTCTATCCCGCTTCATAATTCTCCTCCCGGTGCCATTTTTGTTGTTTACCTCGCTGAATACCTGTTCAAGAGACGTTTCCTAAATGATGGTGAACGCTTAAACGTATTCCTCCTCACCATTGCTGGTGTATATCAACCTCAATATTAGGGTAAGTTGCTTAACATATAAATTAACACGATAATGCATAGAACCAAAGAGAGCCTGACCTAACATCACCGCGTTCATTCCCATCAATATTTGCAGTACATGAAAATAACTGTTGCCTGGGATAGAAAATAATAAATAACACTATGAAAATTTATTAAAGATGAAAATAAAAAATAAAAAGGTAATTATAAAGGACTAACCCACGAGCGATAATGACTGAGAACAACCATAAAAGCACCGGATTTTCATTGTTATATTATAGTGGACACTGTTGTAGTTTATGGAAATATGTTAAAAAACGGATATTTTAAAATAATGCTACTTAACGTTTGTGGGCATGAAGAACAGACCTACCTAACCTTACCTAACTTCCCCAGTATATTAAACAGAAAGAACTTAATATGATATGGTGAAATTTGAGGCATTTTCTGGATGTGAGATGATACGGCCGCATCGGTGCTATGCAGCCCTGGTGGGTTAGTCTCTTATATTAACCAATAAAATCATTGTTAATATGCCTGCAATGATCTCGCTGCTTGGTGGTTATGCGCTGGTGCCAAAATCACCTTCATTTGTTCTGTATTTTATTTATTTACCAATTTTTTAATAGTTTTCTTTATTAAATAATTAATATTCATGTAAAAAAAAGACAATACTTCTAGAGTCGTCTGCATACATGCGTAATTTCTATTCTTTAAAATAATAACTTACAATTTGTCACTAATAACAGAGCGACTGTTAGTGGTGACGAAACGGATTTGTTATTGGCAGTCCGACTAATTACCCAAATGTACCCAAATGTAGCAAAATGTAGCCGCAATGAAGTCAAATAATGGTCCTACATGAATAAATCGGACTGCTAATCACTTCTCGACTAGTATTTGGTGTCACAAAGTCACAAAAAATTGGAAAACTTACTTTAATCTGAGTTAATACATCGCGTGCATGTACCAAGGGAGCGAGGAATTACCCAAATGTAGTCACAATGAAGTCAAATGATGGTCGTACAAGTGTAAATCGGGCTGTGAATCACTTCTCGATTATTACTTGGTGTCATAAAGATTAAATTAAGTTCACCAATTTTTTGTGATTTCGTGACACCAAATACTAGTCGAGGTTAGGTTAGGTTAGGTTCGGTACATGCACTCGATCTATTAACTCAAATTAAATTACGTTTTCCAATTTTTTTTTACTTTGTGACACCAAATACGAGTCGAGAAGTGATTGGTAACCCGTTTTATTCATGTAGGACCATTAATTGACTTCACTGCGGCTACATTTGGGTACATTTGGGTAATTAGTCGGATCCGTTATTGGTGACGAAATGGAATGTATCCCTGGTGCATATATGGTATACCGTAAGCAACATGTGTTCATACTCAATGAAAATAAATACTAGAATACTTACTTAAACCCCTGTATATCTTTGAAACCATTTAAATACGTATGGAATTATATATATTATACATGGTATATAAATCAATCCAATACATCAATGTTTGTGAGCTACCGAAAGTTAACAATGGCAGAACAACGAAAACAAAGGCTCTGAATTATATTCATCATTTAACTACTCTAAATTCATGAATCCAGATATGTGAACATTTCCACCCTTACTACACAAGAAGATTAACATGTCCAAATATTACCTTTGATGAAAACCAGTCCAAAAAAAGAGAAATGGCGAGAATAAAAGCAGACCGACCGTTAAGTTCCTCCAATATCTCACAACGTATTTACTGTCTAGGGTCTAGACGACTAGCGCCAATGTTGCCACGTTTACTCGGCCAAATTTCCCTAGGAGGGGGCCCTCAAAATTCCCCTTTTTTTGACATGAAATTTCCCTAAGGTGTCTATACCATTCGCATTAAAATATTGTTAACCCTTTTTGTGGAGAATTATGGATACATCTAGTATATGAATGTCTTAACTATTAAAATTAGCGATAATTAAAGAGTAGATATTCACATTTTAATGTTTGGGGTTTTTGGTCTTGTATATATGTTACAAGAACAAAGCAGGGAACTCCCATAGTAGGGATATGACACACACTTGAAATTTTCTGTCCTTTATTTATTCTAGAAATCACCCGAGGAAGCAAAGGCTGGGACCTCCACGAGTTCATCACATTCTTCATATTGTAGTGTAGTGGATCCTCTCCCTTACAACTCCCAACTGAGCTCCTGCCGCGTGCCTACCAGCCAATCAGCGTACAGTTTTTCAGTTCAAGTTTAGAAGCTCCAAAGTCGTTGATAGCGAAAGTCAGAGCGGGGAAGATGACAGAGGAAGGAGCAGGAGGTTAGGAAGGGAATTGTAGTGGGAGAGATAGTGTCGTGACTTTACACAACTGCGTTTAATTGGTTAGCGCGTAGGCACGTATTTGGTTTTGTCTGTGTTGGGTGTGTGATCCTCGGGTCACCACTCCGGATTGTGTCAGTTCAAGTTTAGAAGCTCCAACAACTTTCCTTGAATACGAATTCGCAACCTTTCGATTTACAATAGGTACCTACTTTACTGCTAGGTGAACAGGGACCAAGGGGGCTAGGAAGAGTGTCCAAACAACTTCCGCTTGCCCGGGAATCGAACCCGTGACATCTTGCTACAGCGTACAGCAATACATGCATACATAAAATGCTAGTGACAGGGGGGAAGGTGGTTCAAGGGAAGAATAAAGGGAGGATTGAAGCGAATTTTAGGAGGAGAGAATGGGTGCAGTGGCTAAACACCACTTGCGTGAGGGAGTTTAAGTTGCAGGCAGCAGCAATTCGCCTGGACGCGGCTGGGAGGCGGCAGGACAGAGTCAGGTTAGCGTCAGGTCAAGCGTCAGGTGCGTGTTGGGTTGAGCCATGGTTTCTCAGTGCTTGGTCGGCTTGATTGTGTGTGTTGTTTTCTTGTTTGGAGGAAATGTCTTGGTCTTCTGTCTTGGTATTCTTCTTAGCTTGAAGTTGATTTTCTTCTAACTCTCCCCCTCTTCTTGCTCTCTTGAAGTGTCCATTCATTCGTGTTTGGGTCTTGTTGTTCGTCTTCCTCGTGTCTTAAGTCTTCATAGGTGTGGAAGAAGTCGGAGACGGTGAGGTTGACCACGTGGGCTTCAGCTCCACGGGCCTCGTGGTGTTCTTGATTCTGTGTGGCGGGTGTCTTTTCTTGAGTTTTCTTTTCTTGGTTTTTCTTTTCTACTGGTTTTTTCTTGTCTTGGGAGCGTACAGCAAGGAGGGCCTCTTTGTAGCTCAGTTTCTTGTCGAGTCGAGCCTTGGCTATCCTGCATTCCTCCTTCCATTTCGGGCAGGTCCGATCGGTGGAGGAATGTGGGCCGCCACAGGCAGCGCATTTTTTTATTGTGTTGGGGCAGACCGTGTAGCGGTGTCCGGGGCTGCCGCACAGGGAGCAGGTGTCCTCCTGCGCCTCACACTTGTTGACAGTGCTGGCATTTGTAACAGCGTTTCGGTCTGCAGTAGGGCTTGACTGGCACAGTTACCCGCGCCAGTTGAGCCTCCTTGGGTAGAGTTGTATGGTGTCCGATGAGAGCAGTGATGTCGGACAGCTTCTTCACAACTTGAAGTTGCTCCTTGAGGAGCTCACTCAGCTCTGCTTGGTCCACGTGGGCAATTTCGGCGTGGGAGATTACTCTCAGCTTCAGGTTGTCCCACTTGTAGGCAATCATTTTAAATGGAATGCCGTTGATGTCTGGGATCTCCGCGAGCTGCACGGGCATACCCTTCTCGGCGAACGTGATCTTCATGTCACCATGGAGCTTCAGTCGTTTAACCTTGGTGACCCCCATGATCTCATTAGTTTCAAAGAACTTCTTGAGAACTAGAAGGTTTAATTTCTTGGGGCAGGTCGGCATATCCGGACGTATCCACGCCAAGTTATCAAACTCGGAACCGTTCATGGTGAGAGAGGGTTAGAGAGTCACTCACTCCGCATACAGCCAGCTATGCCGAGAGACTAGGTCTATGCAGTGGACGTAGGGGTACGATCGCCGACCTAGTCTTGACCTTCAACTTCCAGCTCAGGATCAGAGCGTTCCCCACCTTACGCTTCCGCTCCCGTGATTGGCCCTCGCGCTACAAGCACCTCATATCCTGAGATTCCTCAATCACATAAATGCGGCCCCGGCTGACCGGGGAACTCACACCACACTTCACACATCGCTCCTGAACTAAGAAGTCCTCTCAACAAGACCTCCTGCTGAACCCGGAACTGTGAAGACTGCCCTCTCTCTGCTGCCATTGTTTGGCCATCTTCCCTGACCGGACCATCCACCACTGACATCGTCGACAACAACTCACGAGCGTTTTCGGTTTATCGAGCATTAGTTTGCCCTCCCCACTGGTGGTGTGAGTGCCCCACACTCCAGCTGGAGAGCAGCTATAGCGCAATATTCCTGACGTGGTTTGAGCTCTTTTCCTTCTACTGCTATTTTTCCTTTTTTCGCTCTGGCCTAGGGACCTGCACCCTCAAAAGTGTATTCGTCCTGCGGTCCCCCCTGTAACTGTTCACCTCCCTCCCAGGAGATTGTGAACACAAAAGGGGGCTGGAGCAAGAACCCATCCCAGCCGAGTCTTTCCAGGAAAACCGTGATCGTGCGGTTCCACCTGGAAAGAGGGTAGCAATGCTTATCCTTCCCCAATAGGCACACTTAGCTCACGTCTATAAGTGAACAGTCACATACACTAGGAAGTAGGTTTCCCCAACGGGGCTCCGGAAGAGAAGCTCAGGAACCACTCTACGACCACCCGGCCATCATTGCCTGTGGGGAGTGCTGAAATTCCTCTGCTACTTACTCAACTGTAATAGGTAAGCTCTAAAAAAAAAAAAAAAAAACACCACTTAACCACCGGTTATGGAGTGCTTACGCCCTCCTAACCGCGACCTCCGCCTGAACAGCCAACCTGACGACCCGAACCACGACAGGCTCCGCACAGAGAAAGCGGACCAGTTACGCATCTTCAGCGAAGCCCTGAAAAGCAAGAACACTGCCACCGCCTCCAACAACTCCACCACCACTGTTACCGCCACTGAGGACGACAACTGGACGAAGGCTGAAAAGAAAAAACGCCGACGTGCATTTTCGGGAAACGAATGCCGTCAAGCAGCCCAAAAGGCACCCATCACCACCACCAGCTCACCTCCAACGACACTGCCAAAATTCCGGATCTCGAAAACGGACACGAAAACGATGCCGCCATCACAGAGATCGAAAAACTAAATCCACTGGCCAAGTTCTCAGTGCGGCCCAACCTAAAGGGGGAGATGATTATTTACCCCAAAGACAAGGACTCCGCCACCACCCTCAACACTTACCTGAAAAACACCACCACCGTTGCAACAACGAAGCTGGACCCCGCCCAGAAACTGATGAAGTCGGTATTCCTCCGGTACCCAAAGGAACTACCCCTCGAACCCCTGGAGAACCACCCGAAGATCCTAAAAGCCGAAAGATGCTCTCCCCCGTCCGACAAGACGGCCACCACAAAACAAGTGCTCATAACGCACTACGGTCCACCCACCAGCACCATAGACCTCAAAACCTGGGGGATCTACGAAGTGAGGCCCTTCGTCCCAGAGCCCCTGCGGTGCTTCAGATGCCAGAAATACGGGCACCATCAGACAAGGTTCACGTACAAGGAAATCTGCGCAGTCTGCACACAGAACCACGACACACACTCCTGCCTCACAAAGTTGAAAAATGGAGAAAAAATTGCCCCCAAATGTGCCAACTGCGGGCGCAAACACCACGCCTGGAACCCTGGATGCTCCGAGAGGACAAAGAAGGTCCAGGCAAACCGACCAGCAGCAAGACCGGCCCCCACCGCCTGCACACCAGCCCCACCAAGTACCTTCGTGTGGGGAACCCAAAAGCCAAAACAACAAAGCCAACCTCCTCAGCCGGTCAACACCCAAAGTGCAGCCCAGTTTCCTGGCCTCACTACGGACACACCTCACCCATCCAAGCAGCAGACAACGACAACCACGAAAATGACAAAAGAAGCACACACCAAGGCACCACAAGGAATGATACACGTATCAGACCTGGCCAAGGTACTGACAACCTTCGTGGAGGGCCTAGCCGGACTACTGGGCCACAAGATCCAACCCACACAGCTCCAAATACTCATGGGGAGCGTCCTCGGGCAAGTCGCCACAGCTCCAGCCACCTCAGTGGAGGACGCCACGCCGGTCCCCACACGAGTGACAGCCGAGGTACACTCTACACCGAAAAAGGCCACCAGAGAACCAAAGATACCCACAGCTCCCAGAAATAAATTGGACGTTTCAACTCCCCTGAACCGAACCACAGCACAGAAGGCAAAAACCACAGAAGAAGAAGATTAAATCCTGATCCAGTCGGAATCGGACGTGAACATTTCCATCGAGGACCACCAGAAGTCCCCGATGAAACAGTGGTGGAAAACATCAGCACCCTGAACATCCTTACATGGAATGCTCAGGGCATCAAAAACAAGAAACACCTCCTGCAAGAAGCAGCAGCCAAAGACAAGCTTGACATTATACTGCTACAAGAAACACTTCTACAAGAACACCACTGTTTCAAATTCAGTGGTTACAAGACATACAGGAGGCATTTCACGCAGGCGTCAACAAGAGGATGTATGATCTTGGTCAAGTCAAGCATACCCTCCACCGAGGTCATGCAGCAATTTCCATGTGGGGAAAACATCGAGACACAGGCCGTCAAAGTAACCTTCCAAGAACGGGAATTAACTGTTCACAACATCTACAAGAACCCAAGGGGCTCACTGGAGGTGACTCAATTATTTGCTTCAGCCGCTGACCACGCCACACTCATAGGAGGGGATTTCAACGCACATCATCCCTTCCTAAGCTCGGTAAGCCCCACAAATGAAGACGGCCTATACCTATACACCACCTTTCAAGACACACCCGAGATCTGCCTCCTGAACACCGGAGAGCCCACCCACATTAGGGGAGGAAGGCTAGATCTAACCTTCGTCTCCAGTGCACTACAGCCTTCGGCCTCCTGGCAGCTACACCCCACGCTGACCAGCGACCACTTCGCCACCCTAACAACGCTGAAGGAGAACAAACTCCCCACTCCACCCCCTCCGAGATGGAGATACAATACCCAAAAGGCAGACTGGGGACTCTTTAAGAAACACCTGGCTAAGTGGCGAGGAAAATCACAGCCGGCTGGCGCAGCACCCGTGGACGAGACAACCCTCCACCAACAATTGGTTGAGGCGTTTCACCAAGCGGCAGAAGAGGCTATCCCAAAAACAAAACCCACATCAAGACAGTACAATGATTACTGGTACTACTGTCCCAGGGTGAGAGACTCAACCACAGACTGAACATGGCCTGAAGAAACTACAGGAGACATCCCACGGAAACAAACAGACATCTCCTGCAAGCCATAGTTAAGGATACCAGGGAAGAGAAGGAAGAAATAAAAAACGTAAGCTAGCTCAAGTGGTGCTCCGAACTGAACGAGCACACCTCCCTTGTCAAAATGTGGGCCCAGAACCGAAGGGCATCTGGAAAGGCAACACCACCACCAACCCATCCCAACCCAGAAGAGGAAGCCGAGAGACTTGCAAAACTGTTCTCTGACCGAGCAGCAACGAAAAACCTCCCGAGACAGGCGGAGGAGACACAACGGCGTCTGCAACAGGTCAGACTCCAGATGATCGAAGAGGCCTGCAACAGTGAACATGACACCGACAGACCTTTCAACCAGCAAGAACTCCAGAAGTCGCTAAAACGAAGCAAGGACACAGCACCAGGGACCGACAGGATAACCTACTCCATGCTTTCCCATGCTGGAAAAACTGGACACGAGGCTTTGCTACAAGTCATCAATGCTTCGTGGACAGCACAAAGACTTCCACCGGAAGGAAAGAAGGCAAATATACAGCCCATTCCGAAGCCCAGAGAACCAGACAAACCGAGACCCGTCTCCCTTCTTAGCTCCATAGCGAAGACGGGAGAAAGAATGGCTCTCAACCGACTCAAATGGAAAGTAGGCAGCCCACACCCTCACATTTTTGCTTACACCGAGAACACCGGCACAGGCAACAACATCGCCGAGATACTCAGCACAGTGGACTACAAACCAGCTCTGGTGGTCTTCCTCGACCTGGAGAAGGCCTTCGAACTAGCAAATCCACTGGCCATTATAACGATGCTCACAGAAAAAGGCGTCAAAGGAAGGTTGCTGGGAAGGATCCAGAACTACCTTACACAGAGAGAAGCAAGAGTACGCTTTCAGGGAGCAACCTCAAGCTACAGGGTCCATGAAAACGGAACCCCACAAGGAAGCATCCTCAGTCCAATGCTGTTCAATGTCCTGATGGAAAATCTTGTCAAACTTCCTTTCAGACAAACAGCCAACCTCCTATGCTATGCAGACGACTTACAGCTCATAGTAAGAGGATCAAACAGACTAGCCAACACGCAACACGCACTCCAACTTATAGAAGTGGAGTGCAACAGACTTGGACTCAAGATCAATCCAGCCAAGTCGAAAGCGATGGCCATCTGCACAGACACACCAGACAAAATGCTCTCCATATAAAACACGCCGGTAGTCTGGACCAACACCCACCAGTGTAATGACCACGGTCTTACACGTCAGTTAGCGCCAAAATCAAATGATTCATATTACGCTTAATAGCCCACAAAACATGTAACTCGGCTTTCGTTTGAGTCCTCCATCTGAGGAGTCCGTTTTCTCATCACTTCAAGACACCTCAGTCCTCCGTTATCCCATTTTCTCTGACTTACTGAAACCAACCTCTCTATAAAATGAATTTGAGTGTGAGAGAGAACACCCTTGTTTTGAGTCAACTTAGATATGTCTGTTTACAGTTGGGTCATTCAAGATCCATTGTGAGTGGGGTAGAATGCTTCAACTGTCCTTATCGTTAGTAGAACGTGTCAAGTAAGTGAGTGTCGAGTTTGCCAGCTAGAGTGGCGTATTTTATGTCGTCCGTGGGGGTATCCATGAGTTTCTGATCGCGCCTGAAGTTATATCATTTTGTCGCCCCGACATCAGAGAATCTGATGTTTATAGTTTAATCAATGTCAGTTGTCTATTTGAGAAAGTCATTAATCTCCTGAACTATTCTGTCAACTGGTATAATCTCCAAGATCTAGCGCCTCCCCGTGAATAGCCCCTTGTTCGCCTCAGGCCTGAGCTTGCAGAATTAATGTTATCGACGTGTATATTCCACCTTTTCCTGGCAAGCTCAACCTCTGATTAGATTATATGAATAGACATAGGAAATTACCCTGATCAAGAACACCGGAGTTCATAACTAAGTATACAGTGATCCAAAATGATAGAGAAGTTATGTTGTTGGTAAGATCGACCCTTCTGGTATGAATATGGAGGCCCAAGCTGCCCAGCAGGTTCACATATATACCTCTACACGAGGGAGAATCACGCATTCGTGACTTCCCCAACGTCTCTCCAGGTATGTTAATGTGTGTTCCCGCCGCCTATTAATTCAGTTTAACTTAGTCAATTTTGGTGAATATCAGTGCTCATGTGTTAACATAGTGAATTCTGTGCCAATTAAGTCGAGTAACGTAGAGATTTAGATATCGTCTGAACCGTTGCCAGGCGTATGTTTTGTATAGTTGAAGTTAGACCTTTACGCATTCGTGACTTCCCCAACGTCTCTCCAGTGTGTTGAGCTGAATACTCATCGGCTAACGTGGGGCGGTAACCGGGTTGGACGATGCCGTTAATTCGACAGGACTGAACTGGGAAGTCCGTTTCCTGCAAACCAGGCGCCCACTCCCTGAGCGTGTGTCGGTCTACAACCGACCCCTAACAGCGATCTTCATTTGTTGTAGAGACCAGCGTTACCCTGGGGCACTCCTCACAGTTACATAGGCCTAAGTATTATGGTATCTTGTTTGGGGGATAACTAGCGGAAATAAAGTATCCCAGGTTAAGTATTGAACCACTGAATGAGAGTTAAAAGTGCCATGTCGTTCCTTGTGAATTAACAGGAGGTATTGTATGTTGAGATAATTGTGGAGTTGTTCAGTGTGCTATGTATTCATCGGTAGTGACCATGAAATGATAATCTGAGAGTATAATGATATAACCAAGAAGTGAAGAGTTAATTTGCTACTTGGTAAGGTAAGACCTGGGGGTCCAGTGATATCTGGTGTATATCCAGTACTGACTATCATGTGGCAGAGTGACAATACCACAATTGTCGATTGAAGTAATAAGTATTTGGAGGTATTTAATGAGGTAATAAGTTCTTGAAGTGTTTGATGACTTAAGAAATAAATTGCCGTTCTGTTTTGTCTGAGTGAATCTAAGATGCATCTTATCCAATCACTGTGTTAATAAATATTGAATTAGTAATCTACGTCTACGAGTATCACCACTCTATCCTTTCCCACATTGATTCTCAGAAAATAACTAACTCACGTGCCTAGAAGCTCGCTACCTAACAGTTAACTAAGAGATGTTATATTCTAGAAAAATCCTGGGTGGTGGCAGGCTACCGCTGTAAGAATAATAAGTGTGGTAATAACAAAGACATGGTTTCCCAGGTTAATCCATGGTTTAGAATATAACTAGAACAAAATATATGGAAGAGATTATAATATATGAAAGGAAATGAAAAGAAAGAACATTGACTTGGAAAATATAAGCAGAGAAGCATACAAGCTACACATATAAGAATATAAGGTATATAGAGATAAAGAACATATAAGAATATAAGCAAGAATATATAAAAGTAAGTATGTATGTAAAGAAGTGAAGAAGGATAAGTATATAAAACCGGATACTCATTGAAAAGAATAGCTGGATGGTAAATTATTGAAAAGAGAAAACTCAGCCCGTTACAAATGGTGACTGGATGGGGTCCGCCTAACTACTCCTAGCTTGAGATCTCAATTGCTGAATTTGGTGCTTGGACCCAGTGTTATACATATGTGATCAATCGCCTAGATGGAAACTACCTGTCATCCTGGTGGATGGTGTAGTTACAAATGTACAAAAACTATAATTAAGGCCGGCCTGTTTATATTATTATGTCTGTACTATTGATGTATGATTATGTTCTTCTGTGGGTCATGACCAGTATTGCTTTGTTAGATTTATCTGCCCATGTCTGGGAGTTTTTGTGATTATTCATTTGAGTGGCAAAATTTTATGTATGTGAAAATTTTGTAACATGTGTGTTACCTGTATTGTTGACCATTACCCCAGTACTGCAAGATATTGTGTTTGAAATTGTGTATTTACTGTGAATGTTTTGTCGACTATACCGCATAATATTGAATCTTTGGGAGGGGAAAGCTTTGTAATGACCACGGTCTTACACGTCAGTTAGCGCCAAAATCAAATGATTCATATTACGCTTAATAGCCCACAAAACATGTAACTCGGCTTTCGTTTGAGTCCTCCATCTGAGGAGTCCGTTTTCTCATCACTTCAAGACACCTCAGTCCTCCGTTATCCCATTTTCTCTGACTTACTGAAACCAACCTCTCTATAAAATGAATTTGAGTGTGAGAGAGAACACCCTTGTTTTGAGTCAACTTAGATATGTCTGTTTACAGTTGGGACATTCAAGATCCATTGTGAGTGGGGTAGAATGCTTCAACTGTCCTTATCGTTAGTAGAACGTGTCAAGTAAGTGAGTGTCGAGTTTGCCAGCTAGAGTGGCGTATTTTATGTCGTCCGTGGGGGTATCCATGAGTTTCTGATCGCGCCTGAAGTTATATCATTTTGTCGCCCCGACATCAGAGAATCTGATGTTTATAGTTTAATTAATGTCAGTTGTCTATTTGAGAAAGTCATTAATCTCCTGAACTATTCTGTCAACTGGTATAATCTCCAAGATCTAGCGCCTCCCCGTGAATAGCCCCTTGTTCGCCTCAGGCCTGAGCTTGCAGAATTAATGTTATCGACGTGTATATTCCACCTTTTCCTGGCAAGCTCAACCTCTGATTAGATTATATGAATAGACATAGGAAATTACCCTGATCAAGAACACCGGAGTTCATAACTAAGTATACAGTGATCCAAAATGATAGAGAAGTTATGTTGTTGGTAAGATCGACCCTTCTGGTATGAATATGGAGGCCCAAGCTGCCCAGCAGGTGCACATATATACTTCTACACGAGGGAGAATCACGCATTCGTGACTTCCCCAACGTCTCTCCAGGTATGTTAACGTGTGTTCCCACCGCCTATTAATTCAGTTTAACTTAGTCAATTTTGGTGAATATCAGTGCTCATGTGTTAACATAGTGAATTCTGTGCCAATTAAGTCGAGTAACGTAGAGATTTAGATATCGTCTGAACCGTTGCCAGGCGTATGTTTTGTATAGTTGAAGTTAGACCTTTACGCATTCGTGACTTCCCCAACGTCTCTCCAGTGTGTTGAGCTGAATACTCATCGGTTAACGTGGGGTGGTAACCGGGTTGGACGATGCCGTTAATTCGACAGGACTGAACTGGGAAGTCCGTTTCCTGCAAACCAGGCGCCCACTCCCTGAGCGTGTGTCGGTCTACAACCAACCCCTAACAGCGATCTTCATTTGTTGTAGAGACCAGCGTTACCCTGGGGCACTCCTCACAGTTACATAGGCCTAAGTATTATGGTATCTTGTTTGGGGGATAACTAGCGGAAATATAGTATCTCAGGTTAAGTATTGAACCACTGAATGAGAGTTAAAAGTGCCATGTCGTTCCTTGTGAATTAACAGGAGGTATTGTATGTTGAGATAATTGTGGAGTTGTTCAGTGTGCTATGTATTCATCGGTAGTGACCATGAAATGATAATCTGAGAGTATAATGATATAACCAAGAAGTGAAGAGTTAATTTGCTACTTGGTAAGGTAAGACCTGGGGGTCCAGTGATATCTGGTGTATATCCAGTATTGACTATCATGTGGCAGAGTGACAATACCACAATTGTCGATTGAAGTAATAAGTATTTGGAGGTATTTAATGAGGTAATAAGTTCTTGAAGTGTTTGATGACTTAAGAAATAAATTGCCGTTCTGTTTTGTCTGAGTGAATCTAAGATGCATCTTATCCAATCACTGTGTTAATAAATATTGAATTAGTAATCTACGTCTACGAGTATCACCACTCTATCCTTTCCCACATTGATTCTCAGAAAATAACTAACTCACGTGCCTAGAAGCTCGCTACCTAACAGTTAACTAAGAGATGTTATATTCTAGAAAAATCCTGGGTGGTGGCAGGCTACCGTTGTAAGTATAATAAGTGTGGTAATAACAAAGACATGGTTTCCCAGGTTAATCCATGGTTTAGAATATAACTAGAACAAAATATATGGAAGAGATTATAATATATGAAAGGAAATGAAAAGAAAGAACATTGACTTGGAAAATATAAGCAGAGAAGCATACAAGCTACATATATAAGAATATAAGGTATATAGAGATAAAGAACATATAAGAATATAAGCAAGAATATATAAAAGTAAGTATGTATGTAAAGAAGTGAAGAAGGATAAGTATATAAAACCGGATACTCATTGAAAAGAATAGCTGGATGGTAAATTATTGAAAAGAGAAAACTCGGCCCGTTACACCAGTGCCTTGGAATCTGGTTTGACCAGAAACTCACTTTCAAGCCGCAACTCGAGTATCTCAGGCACAGGACGAAGAGCAGACACAATATAATGAGGTCGCTCACCAGCACAACCACAGGAGCAAACCTTCATGTGCTCAAAGCTTACTACACGGCCGCCATCAGATCGCTGGTAGATTACAGTGCTCCAGCATTCATTAGACTGAGAGAAGACCATATAGCTAAGCTAGAAGTCATCCAAAATAATGCTCTCAGGACCATGCTCGGAGCACCCATGTGGACCAGAATTTGCAATTTGCAAATGGAAACTGAACTACCACCCCTGGCAGTACGAGTCAAGCAGGTGACAGGCGGTCTCCTCGCCAAAATCCCTTGATCAGATAAGTCCACAGCTGCCAAAACGCGAATCAGTGCATCCTTCCACCTCGACCACAGAGAGCGAGGGCCACCTGGTCGCACGAGGCAAGCGAGGTCATCCGTCACCTGAAAGCAGAAACACTCGTCAAGAACAACCAAGACACACGAGACAATGGTTATATAGTTCCTCCACCATGGAGCCCTCCACCAGCCATATTCAAAATTACCGACCTAGGTGATAGCAAAGCGAACCTCCAGAAGGAGGACCTCAAAAAAATAACTCTGGAAGCCATAGCCACCGAGACACCGGCTGATGCAGCATCATACTTCACAGACGGCTCGGTGGATCCAAAACATCATACATCCGTAGCTGCCTTCTACAACCAAGGTCAGACCCTCCGATGGAGACTTTTTAAAGACTGCTCCATCCTACAAACAGAGCTGGCAGCAATCTCAAAGGCCCTACAACACGCTGCAACACAACACAACAAGTCCATCATAATTCACACGGACTCGAAATCGGCCATGGAGGCGCTGCAACACAGCCAACCAAGAGACAACGTCCACATCATAACCTCGATCCTCACACAGCTACAGGAATTCCAAAGACATTGTAATGACCACGGTCTTACACGTCAGTTAGCGCCAAAATCAAATGATTCATATTACGCTCAATAGCCCACAAAACATGTAACTCGGCTTTCGTTTGAGTCCTCCATCTGAGGAGTCCGTTTTCTCATCACTTCAAGACACCTCAGTCCTCCGTTATCCCATTTTCTCTGACTTACTGAAACCAACCTCTCTATAAAATGAATTTGAGTGTGAGAGAGAACACCCTTGTTTTGAGTCAACTTAGATATGTCTGTTTACAGTTGGAACATTCAAGATCCATTGTGAGTGGGGTAGAATGCTTCAACTGTCCTTATCGTTAGTAGAACGTGTCAAGTAAGTGAGTGTCGAGTTTGCCAGCTAGAGTGGCGTATTTTATGTCGTCCGTGGGGGTATCCATGAGTTTCTGATCGCGCCTGAAGTTATATCATTTTGTCGCCCCGACATCAGAGAATCTGATGTTTATAGTTTAATTAGTGTCAGTTGTCTATTTGAGAAAGTCATTAATCTCCTGAACTATTCTGTCAACTGGTATAATCTCCAAGATCTAGCGCCTCCCCGTGAATAGCCCCTTGTTCGCCTCAGGCCTGAGCTTGCAGAATTAATGTTATCGACGTGTATATTCCACCTTTTCCTGGCAAGCTCAACCTCTGATTAGATTATATGAATAGACATAGGAAATTACCCTGATCAAGAACACCGGAGTTCATAACTAAGTATACAGTGATCCAAAATGATATAGAAGTTTTGTTGTTGGTAAGATCGGCCCTTCTGGTATGAATACGGAGGCCCAAGCTGCCCCGCGAGTGCACGTATATACCTCGACACGAGGGAGAATCACGCATTCGTGACTTCCTCAACGTCTCTCCAGTGTGTTGAGCTGAATACTCATCGGCTAACGTGGGGCGGTAACCGGGTTGGACGATGCCGTTGATTCGACAGGACTGAACTGGGAAGTCCGTTTCCTGCAAATCAGGCGCCTACTCCCTGAGCGTGTGTCGGTCTACAACCGACCCCTAACAGCGATCTTCATTTGTTGTAGAGACCAGCGTTACCCTGGGGCACTCCTCACAGTTACATAGGCCTAAGTATTATGGTACCTTGTTTGGGGGATAACTAGCAGAAATATAGTATCCCAGGTTAAGTATTGAACCACTGAATGAGAGTTAAAAGTGCCATGTTGTTCCTTGTGAATTAACAGGAGGTATTGTATGTTGAGATAATTGTGGAGTTGTCCAGTGTGCTATGTATTCATTGGTAGTGACCATGAAATGATAATCTGAGAGTATAATGATATAACCAAGAAGTGAAGAGTTAATTTGCTACTTGGTAAGGTAAGACCTGAGGGTCCAGTGATATCTGGTGTATACCCAGTACTGAATATCATTTGGCAGAGTGACAATACCACAATTGTCGATTGAAGTAATAAGTATTTGGAGGTATTTAATGAGGTAATAAGTTCTTGAAGTGTTTGATGACTTAAGAAACAAATTGCAGTTCTGTTTTGTCTGAGTGAATCTAAGATGCATCTTATCCAATCACTGTGTTAATAAATATTGAATTAGTAATCTACGTCTACGAGTATCACCACTCTATCCTTTCCCACATTGGTTCTCAGAAAATAACTAACTCACGTGCCTAGAAGCTCGCTACCTAACAGTTAACTAAGAGATGTTATATTCTAGAAAAATCCTGGGTGGTGGCAGGCTACCGTTGTAAGTATAATAAGTGTGGTAATAACAAAGACATGGTTTCCCAGGTTAATCCATGGTTTAGAATATAACTAGAACAAAATATATGGATGAGATCATAATATATGACAGGAAATGAAAAGAAAGAACATTGACTTGGAAAATATAAGCAGAGAAGCATAAGAGTTACTTATATAAGAATATATAAGAATATAAGGTATATAGAGATAAAGAACATATAAGAATATAAGCAAGAATATATAAAGTAAGTATGTGTGTGAGGAACTGAAGAAGGATAAGTATATAAAACCGGATACTCATTGAAAAGAATAACTGGATGGTAAATTATTGAAAAGAGGAAACTCGGCCCGTTACAACATAACCGCCCAGTCGTCTTACACTGGATTCCCAGTCATATAGGGATCTGGGGAAACGACGTGGCAGATGAAGCAGCCAAGGCAGCTACGCGTTCTAGTAGCGTACACATTCAAGTTCCAGCAAGCGTGCAACAGATCAAGAATCACCTCAGAAAGGCTAGCAAGTTCCACTTCCAAAAGAGCTTCCGTCACGCATTCAACGCTGGTTCCCAATCAGCCAAATGGTACTTGGCGACTACAAAAGGGGAACCACCTTTCGCGGACAAGAAAACACCAAGACAAACCCAAGTCAGCCTTCATCTACTACGACTAGGGTACAAGTGCTCCTGGCAGATGATCGGAAATGACGTCATGGAATGCACCTACTGTCAGGAGCCAGCAGCCAACCCTCTAGAACACTATCTCCTCGACTGTGAAGTCACACAAAGCCTCCGAAACAGAACTCAAAACTTCCTAGCACACGCAACACCAGCGGCCACTCTAACCCGAAAGGCCCAAACAAACCACATTCACCACCTTCTCCGGGTCATCACACGATACCCACCACCCAGATAGCTTAGAAAGTATCCTCTCCCAGCAAGTGCGGACCCCAGTTCAGGGGGCGCGCCACTCCGAAACTGACCATGTCCAAGAGTGGGGGTTGGTGGTAAGCGTCCACTGATCGGGGGTCCGCTCACACTTGCAACCTGCAGTATCCTTCCAATCTGCAGGTGGGACCACCTCCAATCCAAATCCGGTCTGGCTGCTCCAGGAGCTCCAGCCGGAACCACCAAACGGGCCGCCTACAGGCAAAGGCCCGTGTCGGACTACAGTCCGACAATCTCAACAACAACAACGCCAGGGAGACCATTCTATACTCTGACCTACTGGACCAGGAAGACCTCTCTACAGCGCCTCACCAACCAGCTCCCTCAGAAAGCTCCTCGCCCAACAGGACCTCTGAGCAAGCTACTCCTCACCTAGTAACTCCTTAGCACTGCTCTGTACAACAATATATATATATATATATATATATATATATATATATATATATATATATATATATATATATATATATATATATATATATATATATACAGAAAACGCATTGTGAGTTTCTATTCTACCTCATTCCTGAGTGTGAGATATCTACATGTACGGACGTTTGTGTGCCCATACAAAGAGACAATAGACAACTAAAGAGAATTGACAACTGGCCACATACTATACGCTACAAATGGTCCGGGTCATCACACGATACCCACCACCCAGATAGCTTAGAAAGTATCCTCTCCCAGCAAGTGTGGACCCCAGTTCAGGGGGCGCGCCACTCCGAAACTGACCATGTCCAAGAGTGGGGGTTGGTGGTAAGCGTCCACTGATCGGGGGTCCGCTCACACTTGCAACCTGCAGTATCCTTCCAATCTGCAGGTGGGACCACCTCCAATCCAAATCCGGCCTGGCTGCTCCAGGAGCTCCAACCGGAACCACCAAACGGGCCGCCTACAGGCAAAGGCCCGTGTCGGACTACAGTCCGACAATCTCAACAACAACAACGCCAGGGAGACCATTCTATACTCTGACCTATTGGACCAGGAAGACCTCTCTACAGCGCCTCACCAACCAGCTCCCTCAGAAAGCTCCTCGCCCAACAGGACCTCTGAGCAAGCTACTCCTCACCTAGTAACTCCTTAGCACTGCTCTGTACAACAATATATATATATATATATATATATATATATATATATATATATATATATATATATATATATATATATATATATATATATATATATATATATATATATATATATATATATATATATATGTATATACAGAAAACGCATTGTGAGTTTCTATTCTACCTCATTCCTGAGTGTGAGATATCTACATGTACGGACGTTTGTGTGCCCATACAAAGAGACAATAGACAACTAAAGAGAATTGACAACTGGCCACATACTATACGCTACAAATGGTGACCCCCAAAGCTGTGAACACCACACTCTCCCTCTGCTGCTGCCTTACTATCGCAGCTGTGAACACCACACTCCCTCTGCTGCTGCTGTGAGGATCGCTGTCTCCTGCCAGTCCAGGCCAACCGCCCTACCTGCTACTCCACATCTCACGACCGTAAGGTTTATAACGCATTAGTCTGTTCTCCCCACTGGCGATGTGAGTGACCCACATCACAGCCGGAGAGCAACTATTGTGCGATATTCCAAACGTGGTTTGAGCTCTTCTGCCTACTCCTCCTATTTTTCTTTTGTTTTTGTTTTAGTTCTGGCCTAAAGACCTGCACCCTAAAAAGTGTATTCGTCCCAAAGTCCCCCCTGCAACTGTTCACCTCCCTGCCAGGAAATTGTGAACACGGAAGGGGATCGGAACAAGTTCCCATCCCTCATCCTTCCCTAACAGTTGTGACACACTTCCGCAAGAATGGATGGACGGATCTCTCTACCGACCTTCAACCACAACGTCGAGGACTGGTTAGTTCATGTGGAAGCAGCCCTCATCGGCTCACAAGCTACTGACGAGCAAAAGTATGGCGCCCTGCTCTGTGTCTTGCCCACGGAAGTCGCCACGCAGGTCTCATAGACCATTTCCAGCCCTCTAGATGACAACAAATTCGCTACCCTGCGGGATGCCTTAAAGACGCGTTATCAATGGACCAGCCCCAATCTCCTGCAAGACCTATCCTCTATCTCCCTCGGAAACTCAACCCCGGGACATCTCTGAGAGGAGATGTGTAGGCTGAACTCCCGTCACACAGACAGACTCTCTCGACTCTATCCTGCGCCAGCTTCACGCACAAAAGCTCCCCACACAGGTACGCATCACCCTGTCTGCAGTAGATTACTCTACGACACCAGAACTCTATGCAACCTCGGCAGACAGAATATTCAATGATTGCGCTGCTGCGAGCCTCGCCAAAGCAAACAACCCAATGATCACACCAATACCTACCCCCGAACTTGTAAGCCGGGTCATCACCCCTCAGCCGAGCAATACCTCACAAGATATCAGGGACCTGTTGCAACTTTGAACCGCAGGATGGACACCATTGAACAGTTCTGTTTCTCCAGGCCTGCTGCTGGGCCTGTTCCTGACTCACGCACGGCACCCTACAATCCCCGATGAGCCTTTCCTGCCCCGGAAACTGCCGCCAGCCCCCAGCACAACGGATCTACCCTATGCTGGTGTCACAGGCGTTTTGGCTCCAATGCTCAACGCTGTGAGCCCCACTGCACCTACACAGGAAACGGCAACAACGAGGATTGGTAGACGCCTCAGTCCCCGTTCCTTTTGGCGTCTCACTACTGCACATCACCGACCCCACTTCCGGCACGAAATTCCTCGTCGACACAGGTTCATCGATCAGCATCCTCCCTCCTCCACTACAAGATACGTCAAAGCAACCCTCTTATGACCTGTTAGCTGCCAATGGTACCCCCATTGCCTCCTATGGCGCACGCACCCTCGGTTTTCCCAAGACTCTGCCCTGGTCATTCGTGGTTGCAGATGTGTCTCAACCCATCCTTGGCTTCGCCTTCTTCACCTTCCACAAGCTTGGCGTCGACCCAAGCCATCTATGCCTCATCCATGAGCCTACAGCACGCAAGATCTAGGGTTCTCATGCAAAACGCACCGACACTATCACCTGCCTCTCACCTTCCAACGAGTTCTCCCCCCTGCTCGACGAATTCAAGGAGCTTTTCTCACCCCTAGTCTTTCCACCCCCACCACCTATGTCGGGAATTTTCCACCATATTGAAACCAAAGGACCACCAGTCTTCTCACGCCCTCACCGCCTGCGCCCTGAACTCCTGAACATATCCAAGGCGGAATTCAACAAACTACTGCAAGACGGCATCATTTGTCCTTCAAAGAGTCTCTGGGTATCGCCTCTTCACATGGTTCCTAAGCCATCACCCGGCGACTAGAGGGTGTGTGGCGACTACAGAGCCCTGAACCTCGTCACCAAACCCAACAGGTACCCTATTCCGCATGTCCAGGACTTCCACCACAAACTTCATGGCAAGACCATCTTCTCGAAGATGGACTTGGAGCGTGCCTTCCACCAGATCCCAGTAGCACCTGCAGATACCCAGAAGACAGCCATCACCACTCCGTTCGGACTCTTTGAGTATGCTTTCATGAGTTTTGGCTTACACAATGCAGCACAGACTTTCCAAAGGCACATGGACGATATGCTTCGCGACCTCGATTTTGTCACCGTCTACATTGACGACATCCTCATCGCATCTTCGACGCCTGCCGAGCACCGCCACCACCTACAACTCCTTTTCCAATGCCTGCAGAACAACAACATGAAAGTTCATCCTGCTAAGTGAGTCTTTGGAGCCTCCTCCATCGACTTCCTCGGTCACAGAGTCTCGCCTAGTGGCATTCAACCCCTACCACAGAAGATAACTGCCATTAGGGAGTTCCCCAAACCTGAAACGGCGAAGAAACTCCGAGAATTCCTTGGTTTAGTCAACTACTGCCACCGCTTCATTGTCAACACTGCCACCGTCCTAGTCCCCCTCTACGACCTCCTCAAGGGACTCCCAAAGACGTCTCACAAGCCTCTCGTGTGGACTCAACAAGCTGTTACGGCATTCACCGCTATCAAACAGCACATCACACGCTTTACCCTCCTGGCCCACCCCGCACCTAACGCCCGGACCACTCTCACAACAGATGCTTCTTCTACTTCAGTGGGTGCCGTCTTACAGCAGGACATCAACGGAATTCTCATGCCCATTGCCTTCTTCTCACAATGGCTTCAACCACCACACCTCAAGTACAGTGCCTTTGATCGAGAACTCCTGGCCATATACCTAGCTGTCAAGCATTTCCAGCACTTCCTCGAGGCCCCTCAGTTCACCATCTTCACTGATTACAAGCCCCTCGTCCACGCCTTTGCTTCAGCATCCCAGTCACATACACCTCGTGTCCTGCTCCACTTGGCTTACATCTCGGAGTTCTCCAGCGACGTCCAATACATTAAAGGCAGCCACAACGAGATCGCCGACGCCCTCTCTCATTGTATATCCAGCATTCTTCGCCTCATCTCCACCCATTGATTACGGGCAGCTCGCCTCGGCTCAAGAGAATGACGAAGACATGGCAGCATACAAGACATCTCCCTGAGGCCTCACACTCCAAAAACTCCCTGTTCCTGCCACGAACATCAAATTGTGGTGCGGCGTATCCTGTGGGCAGCCTAGACAGTTCGTGCCTCTCGTCCACCGCCGCACTGTTTTCGACCGCATCCATGGTCTCAGCACCCGAGTGGGCGGGCCTCCCAGTGCCTCCTCACTCAACGTGTCGTCTGGCCCGGCATCAAGAACCCATACTAAGAAATGGGCTGCCCACGCACTACCGCATACCACGCTCAATCCAACGGCATGGTAGAGCGGTTTCACCGGCAGCTGAAGAACGCACTCAAGGCACAGCACAACCCCTGCAGCTGGACGGACGCACTGCCCTTAGTGCTCCTCGGCATCCGTGCATCACACAAGGAGGACATGGACTGTAACCCAGCAGATATCACCATAGGCGAGCCCCTTCACCTACCTGGAGATTTCTCACGCCCTCCTGACCTCCACCAACCCACTCCTGCCGTTCGTCACGACTTACTCCAAAAGCTACGACAAGCAGTTTCGGCATTCAGAGCTACTCCTCCACGCCAGCCTCCTCGGCGCCCTGAACACATCTCTCCTGCACTACTCACTGCCGAGTATGTTTTCGTCAGGCATGATGCTCACCACAACCCACTACAACGCCCCTACGATGGACACTTCCAGGTTGTTACCCATTCAGCGAAGTTCCTGACGATTATCCGGAATGGCAGACACGACACCGTCAGCATAGACCGAGTCAAGCCGGCCACCTTACCCGTTGGGTCCCCAGCCCAGCAGCACCCCCAAAAAACTACGCCTGCACCAGTCTACCCGCAGTTACCACCTGCAGCAACACCCCGCCCACGACATTTCTGGGCACCCTCTTTCCACCCTCAGGTACCTACTGCTCCTGTCATGGACCCTTCTCCTGACGTGGACCCTGCTGCCGTCGTGGACCCCGTTGCTGTCATGGACCCTCCTCCTGACGTGGACCCTGCTGCCATCGTGGACCCTGTTGCTGTCATGGACCCTCCTCCTGACGTGGCCCCTGCCCCTGACCCAGCCACACCCCGCCCACGACATTATTGGGCACCCTCTTTCCAACCTCAGGTACCTACTGCTCCTGTCGTGGACCCTCCTCCTGAAGTGGACCCTGTTGCTTCTGTCGTGGACCCTCCTCCTGACGTGGACCCTGTTGCTGTCATGGACCCTCTTCCTGACGTGGACCTTGCCCCTGACCCAGTCAACCCAGCCAGACCCTGCCCACGACATTTCTGGGCACCCTCTTTCCACTCTCAGGTACCCCCTGCTCCTGTCCTGCACCCTGCTGTTGCCGTGGACACTGTTGCTGTCATGGCCCCTGCCCCTGACATAGTCTACCCAGCCAGTGACGCTTCTCCTGCCGTGACAGGAGCACAACAACCATTGCCTGTACAACCTCCTCTAATCCAAAACCCTCCTTCTTCCCCTGATTCTCCTACAGGTTTTGTGTCACTGAGCCACCACTTGTGGGACGCAACCTGCTAACATCCAGTCTCCTCACTGGAGGGGAGAGATTTGATCCATCCTGTTAACTGACAGACTGAGCTGCCTGTATGATGCACAGTGTTCTAAGTGACCATGCCTGCATTCCTCCTCAATCATTCTGCCACACCAACCTGATGTCTCAGAATTGGCGTGGCAGGCCAGGGAGACCATTCTACTTTGACCTACTGGACCAGCAAGACCTCTCTACAGCACCTCACCAACCAGCTCCCTCACAAAGCTCCTCACCCTACAGGACCTCTGAGCAAGCTACTCCTCACCTAGTAACTCCTTAGCACTGCTCTGTACAACAATATATATACAGAAAACGCATTGTGAGTTTCTATTCTACCTCATTCCTGAGTGTGAGTTATCTTCATGTGCTTATGTTTATGTGCCCATACAAAGAGACAATAGACAACGAAAGAGAATTGACAACTGGCCACATACTATAAGCTACAATATCGCCCAATTAATTTCCCCGAGAACGGTCAAACCAGATCCTTACTTTAGTATGTAATTTAGGATTAAGATATCTAATTATAAGGCATAAGGTCACAATAAATAGGAAAGTGTTCATATGAGGACTCGAATATAATCAAAGTGAAAAGTAAAGATTGAAAATTGTAGACCTCATTCAGTGAGAGGCGCGGGACAGCGCCCTCAGTGACGCCCACCCTCTCACCAGTGCCTTTCATCATGCTTTATTCAGCCCTAAATAGACTTATCTAGCAGTTTTTACTTCTTAAAACCTTGCCTGATGTTATAAAGTGAAGTCATAGTGTACTAGTGTGTGGGGATGAAAGCCCCTCAGGCATTATCCTCAGTGACGCCTGCCCTCTCACCCAACACAGGTACCATGACGCATTCAGAGCGTCAGTCATTACCTTCACTGTAAGGGACGCACCATAAGTCCCGCCTTGTGAAGACAGTTGTCAATACGTTTTTATTCCACTTTCTCCTGGCAAGTTCAATCTTGGATTAGTTTATGTAAATCACCTTTAGTAATTTGCCAGACCTTTGTCACCTGAGGGTCATCTTTGAATGTGTAACAGTTGGATTGTTTGTAATTTCTGTCATTGCCTGAGATAGCCACGTCTGGCAACTCAGGGGTATATAAACCCTGTGGGAGGAGGAGAGAGCTTCCCGAGACGCCCTCTCCCGTTGTTCCCTAGGTATGTAGCATGTGTTTCCCGCAGATATAGCCATTCAGTTTGATTTAGTCATTTCGTGAGTATCAGTGTTCGTGTTGTAACAGTGTGATTGTCATTCACCCAGTGTGAAAAGTAATATAAAGTAAATGTCGTCTGACATTGCAAGATGAAAGATTTGTTTGTGTTTGAGTCCATGCTTTCCCCCTCACGTCCTCTCCCGTTGTTCCCCAGATTAAGTGTGTTGGCTCTTTGAACACCCACTGGCTGCCCGGAGTCGGTGGCTACCTAGCAGTGAGCGATATATGGATGATGTCGTTCACATGATTAACTTGCTCCAAGTCTGCCTCGTGGGCCTTAGACCCCAGACTCGCCATGTGTCTGGCTACCACCGATCACAACAACGGTTGTCAGTTGTTGAGTGTTCTACCCTGGAGCACTCCTGGAAGATATATGGTCCACAGTGTGTGTTGTATTTGATTGGGGATAATTCTGGAATATAATCATCCCTGGTTGGGTAGTGAACCCATGTATAAGTTGTTGGTTTCAGTAATAACGTGTTGTGTGTTATGAATGCATCTCACATGTATTAACAACAGTCTGTGAAGGTATTATATGTAAGTTTGTCTTATAACTGGATGTAATGCCATGTACCACCAGTAAAGTGTGAGAAGTAAAGTATCTGATTGGAGTTGTAATGTGAGTACAGCCGAGGAGTTGACCCTGGTAACTGTAATGTAATGTAACACCAGTAAGGTTGTGTGTAGTAAGAGTATAGTATCTGAGTAATTTGCAGTTGAGTAAAACCAAGGAGTTGATCCTGGTAACTGTAATGTACTGTAACACCAGTAAGTTTGTGTGGAGTAAGAGTACAGTACAGGTTGACAACCCTTTATCCGAAATTCCGAAAACCGAAAAGTTCTGAGAACCGAAAGTTTTTTTTTGTGGGGCATTATTTTATTTTTTTTTTAAAGGGATTAGCCCAGCCAGGCATAGATCACTGACCCACATCAGGGCCTTTTGGCGAAAATGTAATAGTAATAATAATTATTCTTAGTAAATAAATTTTTTAGTAAAAATACACCAAAATAAAATAATAATGATAACAATAATAATAATAATAATAATAATAATAATAATAATAATAATAATGATAATAGTAATAATAATAATAATAATAATAATAATAATAATAATAATAATAATAATAATAATAATAATAATAATAATAATAAAGAAATACAAGAATGAAAAAAAGATCAAAAGTGAGAAACACGACCTAGACCTATGAATTATAATTTTTATTATTATTATTATTATTATTATAATTTTTATTATATTTTCGCCCCCCAGGCCCTGATGTGGGTCAGTGATCTATGTCCAGGTGGGCTAACAGACACACACACACACACACACATAGAAAAAAAAAACATTCTGAAAACCGAAAAATTCCGAAATCTGAAATGCCTCTGGCCCCAAGGATTTCGGATAAGGGATTGTCAACCTGTATCTGAGTGAATTGCAGTTGAGCAAAGCCGAGGAGTTGCACCTTGGAGTTGTATGTTAATGATATCTTTTTCCCTACTTTGATTTCATATTAATAAACCTTTTCTTAGAGTATATTAGGGGTATTTTTCACCTCAGTACTCCACCTTTATTTCCGTCCAAGTGATTTGATATCAGAATTACAGTACCCATGTGCCTTAGACCCTCGCCATGTTACCAGAAAGAACTGAGGTTATGAAGTAACCATGAACTGAAATAAGTAGAAAGAACAATTGAAGGAACTAAGACAAGAGAAGTATGAGTAAGAAAAGGGGAGCAGCTTGAGAGATACTCCCCC
>NW_024718918.1:0-9645 GCF_018991925.1 Homarus americanus | reverse complement strand
TACACTCCAAAGAGATCAAGGGAAAAAAAAAGGATCCCATAAATTTTTACTCAGATAATCTCTACACATTTTTATTAAATATTGAAAAATATACACCACACACTGGAAATTGGAAACTTTACATCCTTGATTACTGAGAAAGAAAAGTGAAAACAACAGAAACAAAGCTTCCATGGTTTTATAAATCATAGATAAACATTAGTATATAAAACCTAGATAAACATTATTTGGTCAAACAACTGATAAATTTTACCAACTTTCATGAGTACTATTGCAATAATATTTCAAATCAATATAATATGAGCTTTCACTCAGTCTCCATGGCTTCTAGTTGTTTTATAGCATCCTTACTCTGCTCTAATTCAGCTAGTAAGTCCAACTTCTTGGTGTCATTTCTAGCACGAACATCTTCTGGTACCTGCAAAAATGATATCCCTTAGTGTATTTGCTGTATTGACTATTACAATGAATGACAGGTGATAATAGGAAAATGTGTTTGCCCTTGATTCATGCTGGGATAAACTTACACACTACAGTAAACCCTTTCAATACCAGACTATCTCATACAAGCCTTGTCCATTAGTGTGAGAGTTTCCTTTTCCCCCATTCAGAGCCATCAAAAAGCACTTCATATAAGGTATTGAAGGTTGTACACTACAGTATATAGAAATTCAACTTACCTTACCTTAGAACTTGCACTTCTTTCTTTATGCTACCTGGCATAAAGATGGCAATGTAATACCGAAAATTTTGAATATATGGGGGGGGGGGAGATAACACTGCTTATATGAACTGTTTAAAGAAAAGAATTTTTTTAAAATGTTTTTACTGCACTTCAACAACTAAGGTCTGTACAGTATGTGTATAACAAGATAATTAAAAGAATTTTATTAACAATAAAAAAATAAGAAACAGAACTCTCTGGGTTGAAAATAAGACCCAAGTCTGGTTATCAACAACTGTTTTCACCAAGATGATTGTTATTTGCTGTACTGTATACAGTAAAAGTCCAAAAATCCGGATGCCAGAAATCTGGACCACCCGAGAATCTGGACTTTTCGAAAACTTTAAAACTTTTTAAATTTAGCGGGCTTTTGTGGGTTACGTGAATGAATGGCGTTCCTTTAAAAAAATTAATTTACATAATTCTAATAATAAAAGTAATTGTAAATTATAGGTAGCTAATTTTGTTAGTTTTGTAATTAGCTTGTCCTCAAATGTAAAATTTGTGGCACTATAAATCTTTTGTGTGTATGTGTGCATGCCTGAACGCCACAGCGACAACAAGCAACCACGCAATCGCCACTTTAAAACAAGCAATCAAACTGTGACAACGTATGTAATTTTGAGTCCTACTCTTTTCATTTACAGAGTACAAGCCCATAATAATGGCTCCTGAAGTAGATGAACTTCGTTGTGTGAAGAGAAAGAAGAACACATTGAAATTGAGTGACAAACTTGAAATAATTAAGAAACTAGAACGTGATGTGAGCAATACTGATCTAATGGAAACATATGACATTGGAAAGTCTTCAATTTATGATATAAAAAAGGCAAAGAATAAAATTCTAGAATTCACAGCTTCTTCTGAGCCTTACAATAAAATTGCTGAAAGAAAAAGTTTACATTGGCCCAAATTATAAAATCTTGCTAAAGCGTTGCATAAATGGTTTTTGTTAAAACGATCAGAAGGTATGGCAATTTATGGGCTGATGCTTATTGCCAAAGCAAAGTCTTTTAAGGAGCAAATAAACATTGAATCAGAGTGAGCATTTAGCGATGGCTGGCTCAGGAATTTCAAGACTCATCATGGTATTAGACAGTTTGTTTACATTTTTGTCAAGTGTTGACTTTATTTTTCTTTAAAACTGCTCGTTTTGATAAATGAAGCATGCTTTACTTGCTTATGAATAAACTCTCAAAATGTACCTGTTCATCTCTTCTTTATTCCTCCTTAAATTTGAATTTTAAAAGTACTGCCTGAGAATCCGGAACTAAAAATCCGACCCACCGTAGTCCGGATTTCTACTGTTATATAAGTAGCCACAAGAATTTGTCTATGAATAAAGAGAAACAGATTGCAGTACTATAAAGATAAATAAGAGGGTATGTGGAAAACGAGGATCTGGAGCCAGGGGATGGGCTGGGGACCGCGGCCCCCCAAGATCCATTTAACATGCCTTTATGCAATTTTGCCATAACTCTCATATAATTAAGGTTCATTTGGTGCCAGGGTGGAAACTATTATCTTAAAAGAATCACATTTCCTGAAAACAAAGGCCAAACTGTTTGGCTCAGACAGCTGATAGTCTTAGCTGCTTACCACAATGTCTATCTTCAACATTAAGTAATTAGTACAGTTCAGTTGTGTATTCATTATCACTTAATAAATACTATTGTAGTGTATAGTCTCTCCTCGACTTATGACAGGGTTCCGTCCCGACGACCAGGTTGTAAGTCAAATTGGTCAAACATTATTTTAAAAGGAATTACAAAAGAAAATTTTGTCAGTACACAGCGCGAACACTAACGTCGGTACTAGGAAATACGTACATGCAATTTGAAAAATATTTTATACGATCACGGCGGTCATATGTCTGGGTTGTCGTAAGTCAAGGAGTAACTGTATTTATCATGACTTAATAAATACCATTGTTGTGTATTTATCACCACTAAATAAATACTTATGTAGTGTATTTATCATCACTTAATAAGAAATATTGTAGTGTACACTTCAATTAACCATGCTTGAACGATGATGCCTGGGTGAGCATCAAGTCACCCAGAAGGGTTGACAGTGCTGAGCTGCTACCATAGAATTCCATTGGCTAACGTCGTTCACCATTACTCTAGCGAGATGTATTAGGTTGAGAATTCCACCCCGAATGGTTCTCATTTAACCCATACTTAGGATACAAGGTTCATCCCAACATTACTCTAGATTGCTTGTAAGACCAGAAGGATCACTAAGACTAGCAGCCTCGCTAAAGTTCTTCTGGAAAAGCTGAACCCGCTACTGAGGACATGACCAAAATAGAGTTATGAAGAGAAAAACTTAACTCTGGCCTTCATGTTGAGAGTAATCAAAAAACCCAGGCCGGAAGCCTGAAAAGTTTCGTGAACGAACATAAGAAGAGGGAGAGGGATGGCCACATATATCATGGTATTCAGTACTTGCACGTGTATAATTGGTAGAAAAACCGGCAGAATAACAGAACATATGGGATTAATTCCACAGAACCCAGCTCCACCCCAAACTCCACTTTGAGGACAAATAACTATGTTGTAGTAAAATTCTATCTTAATTTATGGTAGGCATGAAAACAAGTACAGTATTACCCGCTTAACGTATTTCACAGATATGATACGCGGTGCCTTGCCAAAGCTGAACTTTCACTTAACGTGGCATTTTTCATCATATACGCGGTGAGTGTCCGGCTCGAGACGCTATTTTTAGATTTGCCTCACCCGCCACCCTGCCTGACTGCCCGTTTTAGCTCATAAAATTCATACAAATTACCCAGCCAGAATATAATTTACATTGCTGAAATTCTTATAATTTGGTGATCATTTTGAATATAAACAACATATATTTTGCATTAAACATACAATTTTTAGATAAAAATTGTTTTCTAGGTAATTATGTTATCTTTTGTCCAAAATATATGACATTTATATTCAAAATATTCCTGGTCTTACAAGGAATCCAGCAATGTCAATTATATTATCCTAACTTTAATCTGAGGTATTATTTAATACTAAATGTTAAAAACTCTTGAATGGAGGATTGGTGGGGGGTGGGGGGAGGGTTGGGACTGACCACGCGGTTGGAAGAGGGGGGGAAAGCAAGGTGGGGTACTTTGATTGACAGATAGTGTCGTGAAGAATATTTTTTTTTTTTTATTAACTGAAGATATTTGTTTTAGCTCATAAAATTCATACAAATTATCCGGCCAGAATATAATTTACATTGCTGGAATTCTTACAATTTGCTGATCATTTTAAATATAAACATCATAGATTTTGCATTAGACATACAAATTTTAGATGTAAAGTTTAATCTGAGTAAATATGTTATCTTTTGTGAAAAATATATGACATTTATATTCAAAATATTCCTGGTCTTACAAGGAATCCAGCAATGTCAATTATATTATCCTAACTTTAGTTTGAGGAATTATTTATTACTATACCTGGTTTTCCCCCCAAAATTTCTCAGAGGGAAGAGCCAGTGAGTGTAGTGTGAGAAGAGGGGGAGGGAGTTGAGTCCATTATTTGAATGGACATTAACTTGGCGACTGTATTTCTCTATTTCTCTTAAGTATTAATTGAGTGCATGTACCATCATAAAATTAAGATGTTATTTTTACTACAACATAGTTATTTGTCGTCAAAAAGTGGAGTTTGGGGGTCGGGCTGGGTTCTATTGGAATTAATCCCATATGTTCTGTTATTCACTTAACGCGGTTTTCACTTAACGCGGGACCCTCTGGGTTCAATTGACCGCGTTAAGTGGGGTACAACTGTAATATAGAAGAGGTTAGGTTAGGAAAGATAAAGGTTAACATAGGAAAAATAAAGAATAGGTTAAAAAACGAAAATTTTTGAGGAACACTCACGGTAGTAGAAGAGATGGGTCGGCATACGGGGATGGAGGCTGGTTCCGAGGCAGAGGGCAGATTACTGCCCCTCAGGTGAATCACCATTACTAGGTGAATCACCATTACTAGGTGAATCAATATCACTGTCACTTACAGTTGTCATGGCTTCCCTGACAAATCCCTCAAAATCAACTTCACTATCACTGGCTTGGGCTGGCTGTGGTGGGTTGCGGGCGAAGAACTCGGTTATGCTTTGCTGACGGCTGGCTTTGATGTTGTCATGATACACTGTGATGTACGGCTCCATAGCCTGCACCAGTCGGGTATGGAAGACGTCATGGCGTTCATCGTCAGTGTCGCGGGAAACGATGGACTTAATTTTTTCTGTTAACTCTATGAGACACTTAATATCACTATGACTTAACTAGGTTCTTCGGAGAATGACGCACCTTCTTCCTCCTCTTCACTGGCGGGTTCTTCTTCCAACATCTCGTCGGCAGTTTTGGTTTAGTGCCGCTGGGTCCAGGTAAGGAAAGGTTTCTCTCTGGGGGTGGTGGTCCGGCGGAAGCCATTTTACGGAACAATGGATGCGCGTTAACCCGGCGTGGCCTTGAGGGATGAAACTGCCGCGGCTAGGTCAAGCGTCGTCTCTCCTCCCTCCCTCCCTCCCCGGGGTAGTCCCGTCATAATACTTTAAGCCAATTACAGCTAGCAGCAGAGGGGGGTAGGGCTGCATGGCCAATCACAGTCCGAGACGTCATATGACGTCAGTGATAACGCAACAAAGACACACACTGCGCAACCTTACCGCGCCGCTTACCCAAGCGGAGGGAGGAGGAGGGAGAGGCAGGCAGGCAGGCGGGCGGGTGGGTGGCGCGTGGCGCGTGGTCAAAATCTAAAAATAGCATCCGAGCCGGACACTCACCGCGTAGCTGTGGAAAAAACCCGCGTTAAGGGAAAGTTCAGCTTTGGCAAGGCACCGCGTATATGCAAAAACGCGTTAAGTGAAAGCGCGTTAAGCGGGGTAAAACTGTATATATATATATATTATATATATATATATATATATATATATATATATATATATATATATATATATATATATATATATATATATATATATATATATATATATATTATGTGTACATGTATTTATATATTTGTGTACATGTATTTATTTATATTATGTGGACATTTATATATATATATATATATATATATATATATATGTGATATCCAGAAATTTCAGAGTAATTTCAAATGCCCCGCCATGAGTGATACTGAGCGTTCAAGGTCATCTGAGGGGAGGGAGCGCTGCCTGCTCGTAGCGAGAGACTGCGGAACTAGGCCTATATGATGTTAAATGTAATTTACCTAATTAATAATGATGCGATTCATGAAGTTAAGGGACTATTATTGAATTTGAAATTATTATAGATCGTTTAGCAGTCTGAATAATGTTACGGGTGTCCCAAGGAGTTATTAGTTAGGCGGTAAATATATCACGTAGGCCCAAGCTAACGCCTTGAGGAGACGCGACACTGGCTAGGCCCCAGTCCCGGAGAGCATTCACACAGACAAGACGTTCCGCGCGTCCATCAGAAATAGTCACGTGGCCTAGTCACCTGTGCTGCGCTATTGCAGTATAACAAGTAAGTCTCATTCGATCTCAGACAGGGTTAGATAGGGCAGTGATAAAGTAAACTAGAGCTAACAGTGAGTTCATTTCAGGGTTTCCGTCAGAACCCACTTGATTGGAGTTGATTGGAGTTGACCGGAGTTGATTGGAGTTGACTGGAGTTGACCGGAGTTGACCGGAGTTGACTGCGAGAGATTGACTGCCGTTTGAGACTGCCGTTGATGATTGAGGGTGGCGATTGTCGCCATTGGACCTATCAGTGTAGGCCTGTCACTGTTTAGCGGGGTAGCAAAGGATCTCTTGAGTGAACGAGTGCTCCCGACAACTAACACGACACGGGACCAGCATCAGCAGTGGGTGATCAGTTCTTACCACTCCGGTGCACAACCCCACATGTCCCGAGCAGCTAGTGAAACCCTCTTGCTAACGGGAAGCTAAAGTTTCTCTCAACTGCACAAGGTCTGATTGGCTCACTCTCTTCCTGCCCATGGACGCACGGGGAGTACACTGAGGCTATCTGAGTATATTAATGGTCACACACTGAGACCGTGAGTCTAGGACTCTAGGAGATACCTAGAGGAACATTTTATCTTCATTATTACGGGTGTAGTTAACACCACTCCTCAGACTGATATTATCTTGACGTGTGTAGTTTAATAGTTTCTAAATAATTTTGATAATATTGTTTTGAATGTTTGTGCCATTAAGTGGAACCAGAGTGATACTGTGATTTGATTCTTTTAATGCCTCTAATTGTTCTTCATAATTCTGATCTCAGGTATAACCTTGTTCCCCAGAGTAGTGGGTAGGTTAGGTTAGGAAGTGTACATCTGTTGGGGTGCTATAATTTTGTTGAGTGCCCTTAAGGCCTATTCATTGTAGAGTATTTAATTTCTCAAATTTTATTACCATTTCCTCAGTGACTGATAATATCTTGTTGAGTGCCCTTAAGGCCTATTCATTGTAGAGTATTTAATTTCTTAAATTTTATTACCATTCCTCAGTGACTGATATTATTTTGTTGAAGACCCTTAAGGCCTATTCATTGTGGAGTATTTAATTTCTTATTTTTTAGTACCATTTCCTAAGTGACTGATATTATTTTGTGAAAGCCTTAAGGCCTGTTCATGTGGGCGAGCAACATTTCTTAATACTTCAAATTTATTGTTGCCTGTGTTTCTAATAATTTCTATGTCATGTATAACTTTTATTCCCCAGAGTAGTGTTTAAAGTTTAAGTTAAGAGATGCGCATATTGGTGTACCATTATTGATTGTGTTTGTAGTGTTGGAGGGAATATAAGTGTCTAAATTTTACAGTGTGTCTCATTCATCCCAGTCACAGACGCTATCCTTCCACGGGTCACGGACAGTTCATTTTGTGTAGTAGATTTAAGTGTTCTTGTGCTGGTTCGGGATTTTTCTCAAAGGGGCGCTTCCACTGCCTTTACCATCTATTAAATTTTAATAAACCCCAAGTCAAGTGAGAAATTAAAGTCCAGCAAATTCCGACCGGTTACATATATATATATTTATATATATATAATATATATATACATACATATATATATATATATATATATATATATATATATATATATATATATATATATATATATATATATATATATATATATATATATATATATATATATATATATATATATATACAGTAAAAGTCCAAAAATCCGGATGCCAGGAATCCGGACCACCCGAGAATCCGGACTTTTCGAAAACTCAAACTTTTTAAATTTAGCGGGGGCTTTTGTGGGTTATGTGAATGAATGGAGTTGCTTTTAAAAATTAATTTACATAATTCTAATAGTAAAAGTAATTGTAAATTATAGGTAGCTAATTTTGTTAGTTTTGTAATTAGCTTGAACTGAAATATAAAATTTGAGGCACTATAAATCTTTTCTGTGTATGTGTGCATGCGTGAATGCCACAGCTGCACAGCGACAACAAACGACCACACGATCGCCACTTTAAACAAGCAATCAAACTGTGACAACGTATGTAATTTTGAGTCCTACTCTTTCCATGTACAGAGTACAAGCCCATAATAATGGCCCCTAAACTAGATAAACTTTGTTGTGTGAAGAGAAAGAAGAACACATTGAAATTGAGTGACCAACTTGAAATAATTAAGAAACTAGAATGTAATGTGAGCAATGCTGTTCTAATGGAAACATACAACATTGGAAAGTCTACAATTTATGATATAAAAAAGGCAAAGAATAAAATTCTAGAATTCACAGCTTCTTCTGAGCTTTACATTAAAATTGCTGAAAGAAAAAGTTTACATTGGCCCAAATTAGAAAATCTTGATAAAGTGTTGCACGAATGGTTTTTGTTAAAACGATCAGAAGGTATGGCAATTTCTGGGCCGATACTTATTGCCAAAGCAAAGTCTTTTAAGGAGCAAATGAACATTGAATCAGAGTGCGCATTTAGTGATGGATGGCTTAGGAATTTCAAGACTCGTCATGGTATTAGACAGTTTGTTTACATTTTTGTAAAGTGTTGACTTAATATTTCTTTAAAACTGCTCGTTTTGATAAATGAAGCATGCTTTATTTGCTAATGAATAAACTATCAAAATGTACCTGTTCATCTCTTCTTTATTCCTCCTTAAATTTTAATTTTAAAAGTACAGTTGTACCCCACTTAACGCGGTCAATTGAACCCAGAGGGTCCCGCGTTAAGTGAAAACCGTGTTAAGTGAATAACAGAACATATGGGATTAATTCCAATAGAACCCAGCCCGACCCCCAAACTCCACTTTTTGACGACAAATAACTATGTTGTAGTAAAAATAACATCTTAATTTTATGATGGTACATGCACACAATTAATACTTAAGAGAAATAGAGAAATACAGTCGCCAAGTTAATGTCCATTCAAATAATGGACTCCACTCCCTCCCCCTCTTCTCACAGTACACCCTCTGAGAAATTTTTGGGGGAAAACCAGGTATAGTAATAAATAATACCTCAAACTAAAGTTAGGATAATATAATTGATATTGCTGGATTCCTTGTAAGACCAGGAATATTTTGAATATAAATGTCATATATTTTTCACAAAAGATAACATATTTACTCAGAATAAACTTTACATCAAAAATTTGTATGTCTAATGCAAAATCTATGATGTTTATATTCAAAATGATAAGCAAATTGTAAGAATTCCAGCAATGTAAATTATATTCTGGCCGGATAATTTGTATGAATTTTATGAGCTAAAACAAATATCTTCAGTTAATAAAAAAAAATATATATTCTTCAACACTATCTGTCAATCAAAGTACCCCACCTTGCCTTCCCCCCCCTCTTCCAACCGCGTGGTCAGTCCCAACCTTCCCCCCACCCCCACCAATCCTCCCTTCCAGAGTTTATAACATTTAGT
>NW_024718917.1:0-13028 GCF_018991925.1 Homarus americanus | reverse complement strand
TGCACGTATAGGCTGGGCTGGATGCGGTTGTGGTGTCGAAGAGCAATTCTCGGACTAGGGATCTCAGGTGGTAGTAGGAGCCGGTGTAGAAGCTTCTTACCAAATTTGCAGATGAGGTCGTGGTGATGGTCAGTGAGAGTCTAAAGGGTCGGTCAGTGTGTTGAGCGCTTCTTGATATGTGGAGTAGGAAGGGTAGAGAATAATCTTGCATGGCCTCTTTTGCACTTTTTCGAGGTGTTTACGTTGTGTGGCATTTAGGGAGGAAGACCAGGTGGAGGAGGCATAGGTGAGCTTGGGAAGTATGAATGTTGTGTAAACACTGAGGAGCTCGTGTGCAGGAACACCGAGGGACTTGAGTCGGCGTAGGAGGTGGAGACAGAAACTGGAGGATTTGATAACTTCACTGACGTGTGGTTTCTAATTTAGTTTGTTGTCTATATGTATGTGTGTGTGTGTGTGTGTGTATATACTACTGTACTTTTTAGATCCTCCTACGCAACCTAACCTATTATAGTTAAGTATAGTAGGCTATACACTATTTTTTTAGTATGTGTTATAAAATGAAATTGCATGTTATTATTATTAATATTATTATTATTAATATTATTATTATTATTATTATTAGTAGTAGTAGTAGTAGTAGTAGTATTATTATTATTATTATTGTTATTATTATTACATGCTAATATAATACTAAGTTGCCCGCCAGATTTCCTCAGAGATGGGAGGAGCACATTGGCGGCGGTGTTGTTTATACTCCGCCCGATTACTGATTCCTATTCACCGAGCCAGAGCTGGCGGGCGGCGTGTTATGTGCCACGTTTTGTTTCCCATTAGGCGTACCGCTCAGCTGGGGAGTAGGAGATTTCATAAAAAGAAAGTTTGAGTGGAGAGCACACCTTTTCCTTCACATACAGTTATCTTAGACCATCTACTAGTATAATAGTTTGCACAAAAATACTCTACACTCTTTCTAGGTTGTTGCTATTTTTTTTTTTTTTTTTTTTGACTTCTCATCAGATTGTGCATTCAACTAATATACACTATTAGTGTGTTTATTATTATGTTTTATAGTATTATTTCGTATAATATTGGGTAACACAATTAGAGTCACTAGTATAGTATATTATTGGGGTTTATAGCAGTTTGTGGTCTAATAGTATCATGCTTTATGAGTGGTGTTCTATGTAGTGATGATTAGGCAATAAAATATGCTTTGGGGGTTTATAGCAGTTTTTGTGGTCTACTAGTATCATGCTTTATGGGTGGTGTTCTATGTAGTGATGATTAGGCCATAAAATATGCTTTTGGTTTATTGCTAACAAAATATACTTTGCTCTACCGCTGTAGTGCAAAACATGGTGAAACTTACATACACCGTTAATAAAGTATTGATGGAAGAAGAAGAAGAAGAAGAAGAAGAAGAAGAAGAAGAAGAAGAAGAAGAAGAAGAAGAAGAAGAAGAAGAAGAAGAAGAAGAAGAAGAAGAAGAAGAAGAAGAAGAAGAAGAAGAAGAAGAAGAAGAAGAAGAAGAAGAAGAAAAAAAAGTACGAGGAAGAATTGTGGAGGGAATGAACAGTGGGACAATGTAAAGCCTCCGGGATGGCGGCAGCGTTTCTGTTATTAATATATAATAAGACAATAGGAAAATATGTTGTTGTCTCTACCTGTATTATTACCTTTGCGATAGCATGGTTCAATTTTGGGAGGACATAGGAAGGAGCAGGAGGTTAGGAAGGGATTTGTAGTGGGAGAGATAGTGTCTGTGATCCTCGGGTCACCACTCCTCGGATTGTGTCAGTTCAAGTTTAGAAGCTCCAACAACTTTCCCTGAATACGAATTAGCAACCTTTCGATTTACAACAGGTACCTACTTACTGCTACAGTAGGTAGGTGAACAGGGACCAAGGGGGCTAGGAAGAGTGTCCAAACAACTTGCTCCTGCCTGCCTGTGTGATGTAGTCGTGGCCAGAATTAGGTTAGGATACAGACACATCTGGCTAGTTAGTAACGCTGTACCCATACCGGAACACTCAGCATGTAAACTTGGTGATACACCTTTAAAGCACTACTATATTATTGAATGGGACACTGTCAAAGACTTCAGGCCACCTCACTTATTGTATCTTGAACTATGTCATTACTTCATTGAGGACATTACATTCTTGCTCTTTATCCCAAATTGGCTAGCCCACACTGGTAAATGTGTACTGTACTGTCAATGAATCTGATGTATTTCTTTGTGTATGAACCTGACTGAAAATAAGGTCGCCTCCCTGGCTGCTGCTGCTTCTGCTTCTGCTTCTGCTTCTGCGCCCTTCTAAGTCCCGTTTAAGTCCCCCACCCCAGGCCCCCACAACCGCCCTTCACATCTACACCATTCTAAAACAATTTCACTCAATTCCCACAATACTATGCTAATTACACGTAAAATAGAGTGTTATCCTGCAAAACGTTGATGTCGTATATTTCTCTCTTTAAGTGATATCCTGTGGCTCCGAAAGGAGCCTGTTTGGTTAGGTTGTCTTGTGTGAACGAACCTTGGGTTCTTATTTCTTCTCTGTCTTCTTGGGGAGGAGCACAGCTTGGATGTTAGGAAGGACACCCCCTTGGGCAATGGTGACTCCAGATAGGAGCTTGTTCAGCTCCTCGTCATTGCGAATGGCAAGCTGAAGATGACGCGGGATAATGCGGGTCTTCTTGTTGTCGCGGGCGGCGTTACCGGCAACTGTTACTCACTCATACCTACATACATATAGAGAGTCTTTACAGAATGATAGCAGACACGAGGAAGACGAACAACAAGAGGAGAAGAGTTAGAAGAAAATCAACTTCAAGCTAAGAAGAAGAATACCAAGACATTTCCTCCAAACAAGAAAACAACACACACACAATCAAGCCGACCAAACACTGAGAAACCATGGCGGAACCCAACATGCACCGGACGCTTGACCTGACTCTATCCTGCCGCATCCAGGCGAGTTGCTGCTTAAAGTCCCTCACGCAAGCGCTGTTTAGCCACTGCACCTATTCTATCCTCCTAAAATTCACTTCAATCCCCCCTGCCACTAGCATGTTATGTATGTATGTATGTATGTATGAATGAATGATAACTGCAACTTTGCGTATTAAAACTCATTACTCTTACAGAAGTAATATAGTGCGTGGTTATGTTATGTCATGTTAGGATAGATTATAAACTACATTGGGTTACATTTCGTGAGGTTCGGTGACGCTACAGGAAGTTAGGTGAGGTACCTGGAGGTTAGGTGAATGTTGACTGACTGACTGACAATTATTAGGAAGTGGTTCCAACACGTTCACACACAACCTATACTCATACCACAAGTCCAGAATTAGAGAGGATCATGTGATTGGATATATTTTCAACGATTTACTCAGTGTCTAACCAACTCTTTAGCGATTTAAATGTGGACCTAAAATTAGGTCCGTATATTTGTTTGTCGTGGTGGTGGTGGTGGTGTGCGCCCGTCCATCAGGTTGATTAACCACCAAAACCATAAAGGGTGCGGCCCTGCCGTTTCAGGGCATACACCACATCCATGGCGGTGACGGTCTTCCTTTTTGCGTGCTCGGTGTAGGTGACGGCGTCACGGATGACGTTCTCCAGAAACACCTTGAGGACGCCGCGGGTCTCCTCGTAGATGAGGCCGGATATACGTTTAACACCTCCACGCCGAGCTAGACGACGAATGGCGGGCTTGGTGATACCCTGGATGTTGTCACGAAGCACCTTACGATGACGCTTGGCGCCACCCTTTCCAAGTCCCTTGCCTCCTTTGCCTCGTCCAGTCATGTTGTTGTGGTTGCTACTACAGGTGGTCCTGGTGTGGCTTCGCCGAAATCGAATCGAAAAATGCTAGTGACAGGGGGGAAGGAGGTTCAGGAGAAGAATAAAGGGAGGATTGAAGTGAATTTTAGGAGGAGAGAACAGATGCAGTGGCTAAACACCGCTTGCGTGAGGGATTATAAGATGGGGGCAGCAGCAACAACCCGGCTGGACGCGGCAGGGAGGCGACAAGACAAGGCCAGGCTAGCGTCAGGTCAAGCGCCAGGTCAAGCGTCAGGTCAGGCGTCAGGTGCGTGTTGGGTTGGGCAATGGATGTTCAGTGCTTGGTCGGCTTGATTGTGTTTTGGTTTCTTGTGTGGAGGGGATGTCTTGGTCTTCTTAGCTTGATGTCGATTTTCTTCTCTCTCTCCTTCTCTTCTTGCTCTCTTGGATTGTCCATTCGTTTGTGTTTGGGTCTTCTTGTTCGTCTTCCTCGTATTTTAAGTCCTCATAGGTGTGGAAGAATTCAGAGAGGGAGAGGTTGACCACGTGGGCTTCAGCACCACTGGCCGCGTGGGCTTCAGCACCACGGGCCACGTGGTGTTCTTGGTTCTGTGTGGTGGGCTGCTTCTGTTGAGTTTTCTTTTCTTGGTTTTTCTTTACTGCTGGTTTTTTCTTTTCTTGGGAGCGTACAGCAAGGAGGGCCTCTTTGTAGCTCAGTTTTTTCTCAAGACGAGCCTTGGCTACCCTGCATTCCTCCTTCCATCTGGGGCAGGTCCGGTCGGCGGAGGAGTGTGGGCCACCACAGGCAACGCATTTTTTCTCTGTGTTGGGGCAGGCCGTGTAGCGGTGTCCAGGGCTGCCACACATGGAGCAGGTGTCTTCCTGCGCCTCACACTTGTTTACAGTGTGTCCATAGTGCTGGCATTTGTAACACCGTTTCGGTCTGCAGTAGGGCTTGACTGGCATAGTTACCCACGCCAGTTGAGCTTCCTTGGGTAGGGTGGAGTGGTGTCCGATGAGGGCAGTGGTGTCGGACAGCTTCTTCACAACTTGGAGCTGCTGCTCCTTGAGGAGCTCACTCAGCTCTGCTTTGTCCATGTGGGCAATTTCGGCGTGGGAGATTACCCCAGCTTCAAGTTGTCCCACATGTAGGCAAACATTTTAAAAGGAATGCCGTTGATGTCTGGGATCTCCGCGAGCTGTGCGGGCATGCCCTTCTCGGCGAAGGTGATCTTGATGTCACCATGGAGCTTTAGACGTTCCACCTTGGTGACCCCCACGATCCCATTAGCTTCGAAAAACTTCTGGAGAACTAGGAGGTTTAGTTTCTTGGGGCAGGTCGGCGTGTCCGGACGTATCCGCGCCACGTTATCAAACACCCGAATCGAATCGAAAAATGCTAGTGACAGGGGGGAAGGAGGTTCAGGAGAAGAATAAAGGGAGGATTGAAGTGAATTTTAGGAGGAGAGAACAGATGCAGTGGCTAAACACCGCTTGCGTGAGGGATTATAAGATGGGGGCAGCAGCAACAACTCGCCTGGACGCGGCAGGGAGGCGACAAGACAAAGCCAGGCTAGCGTCAGGTCAAGCGTCAGGTGCGTGTTGGGTTGGGCAATGGATGTTCAGTGCTTGGTCGGCTTGATTGTGTTTTGGTTTCTTGTGTGGAGGGGATGTCTTGGTCTTCTTAGCTTGATGTCGATTTTCTTCTCACTCTTCTCTTCTTGCTCTCTTGGAGTGTCCATTCGTTTGTGTTTGGGTCTTCTTGTTCGTCTTCCTCGTGTATTAAGTCCTCATAGGTGTGGAAGAAGTCAGAGAGGGTGAGGTTGACCACGTGGGCTTCAGCACCACGGGCCGCGTGGGCTTCAGCACCACGGGCCACGTGGTGTTCTTGGTTCTGTGTGGTGGGCGGCTTCTGTTGAGTTTTCTTTTCTTGGTTTTTCTTTACTGCTGGTTTTTTCTTTTCTTGGGAGCGTACAGCAAGGAGGGCCTCTTTGTAGCTCAGTTTTTTCTCAAGACGAGCCTTGGCTACCCTGCATTCCTCCTTCCATCTGGGGCAGGTCCGGTCGGCGGAGGAGTGTGGGCCACCACAGGCAACGCATTTTTTCTCTGTGTTGGGGCAGGCCGTGTAGCGGTGTCCAGGGCTGCCACACATGGAGCAGGTGTCTTCCTGCGCCTCACACTTGTTTACAGTGTGTCCATAGTGCTGGCATTTGTAACACCGTTTCGGTCTGCAGTAGGGCTTGACTGGCATAGTTACCCACGCCAGTTGAGCTTCCTTGGGTAGGGTGGAGTGGTGTCCGATGAGGGCAGTGGTGTCGGACAGCTTCTTCACAACTTGGAGCTGCTGCTCCTTGAGGAGCTCACTCAGCTCTGCTTTGTCCATGTGGGCAATTTCGGCGTGGGAGATTACACCCAGCTTCAAGTTGTCCCACATGAAGGCAAACATTTTAAAAGGAATGCCGTTGATGTCTGGGATCTCCGCGAGTTGAGCGGGCATGCCCATCTCGGCGAAGGTGACCCTTCGCCCACGGTTTGGTGGGAGTAGGTGGCGTGCTGTGGACGCAGCGGTAGTATCGTTCATCCAAGGCCGTCCCTCCCTCTTGGAGGTGGGGCGTAGCTTGCGGATGACGCATGCGGCACTCGTGGCCAATGAGGTGGCCACTGAGGTGGAGAATGTCTGTATATAAGCCCGCCCGCCTGCCGGGCCGCCACCCTCCGCCGATGTCACGCAGCAATTTCCATGTGGGGAAAACATCGAGACACAGGCCGTCAAAGTAACCCTCCAAGAACGGGAATTAACTGTTCACAACATCTACAAGAACCCAAGGGGCTCACTGGAGGTTACTCAATTATTTGCTTCGGCCGCTGACCACGCCACACTCATAGGAGGGGATTTCAACGCACATCATCCCTTCCTAAGCTCGGCAAGCCCCACAAATGAAGACGGCCTACACCTATACACCACCTTTCAAGATACACCCGAGATCTGCCTCCTGAACACCGGAGAGCCCACCCACACTAGGGGAGGAAGGCTAGATCTAACCTTCGTCTCCAGTGCACTACAGCCTTCGGCCTCCTGGCAGATACACCCCACGCTGACCAGTGACCACTTCGCCACCCTAACAACGCTGAAGGTGAACAAACTCCCCACTCCACCCCCCCCGAGATGGAGATACAACACTCAAAAGGCAGACTGGGGACTCTTCAAGAAACACCTGGCTAAGTGGCGCGAAAAATCACAGCCGGCCGGCGCAGCACCCGCGGATGAGACAACCCTCCACCACCAATTGGTCGAGGCGTTTCACCTAGCGGCAGAAGAGGCTATCCCAAAAACAAAACCCACATCAAGACAGTACAATGATTACTGGTACTACTGTCCCAGGGTGAAAGAACTCAACCACAGAGTGAACATGGCCCGAAGAAACTACAGGAGACATCCCACGGCAACAAACAGACATCTCCTGCAAGTCATAGTCAAGGATACCAGGGAAGAGAAGGAAGAAATTAAAAACGTAAGCTGGCTCAAGTGGTGCTCCGAACTGAACGAGCACACCTCCCTGGGCAAGATGTGGGCCCAGATCCGAAGGGCATCTGGGAAGGCGACACCACCACCACCAACTCATCCCAACCCAGAAGAAGAAGCCGAGAGACTTGCAAAACTGTTCTCTGACCGAGCAGCAACGAAGAACCTCCCGAGACAGGCGGAGGAGACACAACGGCGTCTGCGACAGGTCAGACTCCAGACGATCCAAGAGGCCTGCAACAGTGAAGATGACACTGACAGACCATTCAACCAGCAAGAACTCCAGAAGTCGCTAAAACGAAGCAAGGATACAGCTCCAGGGGCCGACAGAATAACCTACTCCATGCTCTCTCATGCCGGTACAGCCGGACACGAGGCTCTGCTGCAAGCCATCAATGCTGCGTGGACAGCACAAAGACTCCCACCGGAATGGAAGAAGGCAGATATACAGCCCATTCCGAAGCCCAGAGAACCAGACAAGCCGAGGCCCATCTCCCTTCTCAGCTGCATAGCGAAGACCGGAGAAAGAATGGCTCTCAACCGACTCAAGTGGAAAGTAGGCAGCCCACACCCTCACATCTTTGCTTACACCGAGAACACCGGCACAGGCAACAACATCGCCGAGATACTCAGCACAGTGGACAACAAACCAGCTCTGGTGGTCTTCCTCGACCTGGAGAAAGCCTTCGAACTAGCAAATCCTTTGGCCATTACAACTACGCTCGCTAAAAAAGGCGTCAAAGGAAGGTTGCTGGGGTGGATCCAGAACTACCTCACACAGAGAGAAGCACGAGTACGCTTTCAGGGAGCAACCTCAAGCTACAGGGTCCACGAAACCGGAACCCCACAAGGAGGCATCCTCAGTCCAATGCTGTTCAATGTCCTGATGGAAAATCTAGTCAAACTTCCCTTCAGACAAACAGCCAAGCTCCTATGCTATGCGGACGACTTACAGCTCATAGTAAGAGGATCGAACAGACTAGCCAACACGCAACACGCACTCCAACTTATAGAAGAGGAGTGCAACAGACTTGGACTCAAGATAAATCCAGCCAAGTCGAAAGCGATGGCCATCTGCACAGACACACCAGACAAGAAGCTCTCCATACAAAACACGCCGGTAGTCTGGACCAACGCCCACCAGTGTCTTGGAATCTGGTTTGACCAGAAACTCACCTTCAAGCCGCAACTCGAGTATCTCAGGCACAGGACGAAGAGCAGACACAATATAATGAGGTCGCTCACCAGCAAATCCGCAGGAGCAAACCTTCATGTGCTCAAAGCCTACTACACAGCCGCCATCAGATCGCTGGTAGATTACAGTGCTCCAGCACTCATTGGACTGAGAGAAGACCAAATAGCTAAGCTAGAAGTCATTCAAAACAATGCTCTAAGGACCATGCTCGGAGCACCCATGTGGACCAGAATTTGCAATCTGCAAATGGAAACCGAGCTACCACCCCTGGCAGTACGAGTCAAGCAGGTGACAGCCGGTCTCCTCGCCAAAATCTGCAGAGCAGACAAGCCCACAGCTGCCAAGATTCGAATCAGTGCCTCTCTCCACCTCGACCACAGAGTGCGAGGGGCCACCTGGTCGCACGAGGCAAGCGAGGTCATCCGACACCTGCAAGCAGAAACACTCGTCAAGAACAACCAAGACACACGAGACAATGGTTACACTGTTCCTCCACCATGGAGCCCTCCACCAGCCACACTCAAATTCACCGACCTCGGCGATAGTAAAGCCAACCTCCAGAAGGAGGACCTCCAAAAAATATCTCTCCAAGCCATAGCCACCGAGACACCGGCTGATGCAGCATCATACTTCACAGACGGCTCGGTGGACCCAAAATATCACAGATCCGGAGCGGCCTTCTACACCCAAGGTCAGACCCTCCAATGGAGACTTTCCAACGACTGCTCCACCCTACAAACAGAACTGGTAGCAATCTCAAAGGCCCTACAACACGCTGCAACACAACACAACAAGTCCGTCATAATTCACACGGACTCGAAATCGGCCATGCAGGCGCTGCAACACAGTCAACCAAGAGACAACGTCCACATCATCACCTCGATCCTCGCACAGCTACAGGAATTCCAAAGCCAACACCGACCAGTCGTCTTACACTGGATTCCCAGTCATGTGGGGATCGGAGGAAATGACGTGGCAGACGAAGCAGCCAAGGCAGCTACACGTTCTAGTAGCGTACACATCCAAGTTCCAACAAGTGTGCAACAGATCAAGAATCACCTCAGAAAGACTACCAAGCTCCACATCAAAAAGAGCTTCCTTCACGCACTCAACGCTGGTTCCCAATCAGCCAAATGGTACCTGGCGGCCACAAAAGGGGAACCACCTTTCGCAGACAAGAAAACTCCAAGACAAACCCAAGTCAGCCTTCACCGACTACGACTAGGGTACAAGTGCTCCTGGCAGATGATCGGAAACGACGTCATGGAATGCACCTACTGTCAGGAGCCAGCAGCCAACCCACTTGAACACTATCTCCTCGATTGCGAGGTCACACAAAGCCTCCGAGACAGAACTCAAATCTCCCAAGAAACATACACAACACCAGCGGCCACTCTAACCCGAAAGGCCCACACAGACCACATTCACCACCTACTCCGGGTCATCACACGATACCCACCACCCAGATAGCTTAGAAAGCATCCTCTCCCAGCAAGTGCGGACCCCAGTTTCGGGGGGCGCGCCACTCCGAGGCTGACCACGTCCAAGAGTGGGGGCCGGTGGTAAGCGTCCACTGATCGGGGGTCCGCTCACACTTGCAACCTGCAGTATCCCTCCAATCTGCAGGTGGGACCGCCTCCAATCCCAATCCGGTCTGGCTGCTCCTGGAGCTCCAGCCGGAACCACCAAACGGGCCGCCTATAGGCAAAGGCCCGTGTCGGACTACGGTCCGACAATCTATACAACAACAACAAACAACCAGGCCGCCCGTATTTACTATTTTGTCGTCGAGATGGCCCGTACTAAACAGACTGCCCGCAAGTCCACTGGAGGCAAGGCTCCACGGAAGCAGCTTGCCACCAAGGCAGCTCGCAAGTCCGCCCCAGCCACCGGTGGTGTCAAGAAGCCCCATCGTTACAGGCCCGGAACCGTCGCCCTTCGTGAGATCCGTCGTTACCAGAAGAGCACAGAGCTACTCATCAGGAAGCTGCCCTTCCAGCGCCTGGTGCGTGAGATCGCCCAGGATTTCAAGACTGACCTGCGCTTCCAGTCGTCTGCCGTCATGGCTCTGCGGGAAGCCTCTGAGGCTTACCTGGTGGGTCTTTTCGAGGACACCAACCTGTGTGCCATTCACGCCAAGCGCGTTACCATCATGCCCAAGGACATCCAGCTGGCCCGGCGCATCCGCGGAGAGCGTGCTTAAGTCCTCTTCCTTGGGGAAAAACAAAAAGCACAACAAAACCTACCAGACATCTATAACTCGGCCCTTCTCAGGGCCAAAGAACTGTTCTGAAGATAATTTTCATGACAATCGAAATGGTTGGTGGTAGGAGAGCGTTAATTTCGGGTACCCAAATCGCCTAACGGTAAGTTGGTAACATTCGTGCAGGCACGATTGTATAGTAGGTCATCAATTCGGGAGGTGGGTGCAACAAACAAGAGCTAGTAACAAATAAAGATATAAACAATAAATAAATAAATAAATAAATAAATAACTAAGATAAAATAAAATAAAATAAAATAAATTGTTTACATGAAATAGGCGTGCTGCAAACAAGAAATGAAGCCCAAACACACTCCAGGTATGTCACTTTGCAGTGGGTGTGAAACTACTCCACGCAGAATTTATTTATTTATTATGTTTCGATTTAGTCCTGTTTCTACGCCAATAGAGAATGCAGATTATTATAATTTTTTTATTATTTCCCTCTCAATACATCACTGTCGGTAACTGTCTCTTTAACATGTAACTGTGGCTCCGATGGAGCCGATTAAGTTGTAGTAGTGGGATGGCGTGTTTGTTGTGCACAAGTAACCTCTTACTTGGAAGAGGTGTACTTGGTGACAGCCTTGGTGCCCTCAGACACGGCATGCTTGGCCAGTTCACCGGGCAGCAAGAGTCGGACAGCTGTCTGGATTTCCCGACTTGTAATGGTGGAGCGTTTGTTGTAGTGCGCCAGGCGGGAAGCTTCGGCAGCGATGCGCTCGAAGATGGCGTTCACGAAAGAGTTCATGATGGACATAGCTTTGGAGGAGACTCCTGTGTCGGGGTGCACTTGCTTCAGTACCTTGTAGATGTAGATGCTGTAGCTTTCCTTCCTCCTGCGCTTCTTCTTCTTGTCACCCTTGGCAATGGCCTTCTGGGCCTTTCCAGCCTTCTTGGCAGCCTTTCCGGAAGTTTTGGGAGGCATGGCGGCACAGTTACTCGTGGCGCGGAGCGAGAGAATTGAAAACTGGCCCGACTAACTTTTCCTTATATGCCGAGCGGGCCGCTCAGGATCAGACTGGCTGCAGCTACGGCTCTCTTACATTGGTTGGGTCCGCGAGACGGCCACCTGGCCTGATCCTGAGCTTGGTATAAAAGACCAAGGTGGCGGGCGGAAATTTAACTCCTATCACGAAAAGCAGCAGCAGCAACATGTCAGGACGCGGCAAGGGAGGCAAAGTGAAGGGCAAGTCAAAGTCCCGTTCTAGCAGGGCCGGACTCCAGTTCCCCGTGGGTAGGATCCACCGTCTCTTGGGTAAAGGCAACTATGCTGAGCGTGTTGGTGCAGGTGCCCCTGTGTACCTTGCAGCCGTCATGGAGTACCTGGCAGCAGAAGTGCTCGAGCTGGCCGGTAACGCCGCCCGCGACAACAAGAAGACCCGCATTATCCCGCGTCATCTTCAGCTTGCCATTCGCAATGACGAGGAGCTGAACAAGCTCCTGTCTGGAGTCACCATTGCCCAAGGGGGTGTCCTTCCTAACATCCAAGCTGTGCTCCTCCCAAGAAGACAGAGAAGAAATAAGAACCCAAGGTTCGTTCACACAAGACAACCTAACCAAACAGGCTCCTTTCGGAGCCACAGGATATCACTTAAAGAGAGAAATATACGACATCAACGTTTTGCAGGATAACACTCTATTTTACGTGTAATTAGCATAGTATTGTGGGAATTGAGTGAAATTGTTTTAGAATGGTGTAGATGTGAAGGGCGGTTGTGGGGGCCTGGGGTGGGGGACTTAAACGGGACTTAGAAGGGCGCAGAAGCAGAAGCAGAAGCAGCTTTAGCAGCAGCAGCAGCCAGGGAGGCGACCTTATTTTCAGTCAGGTTCATACACAAAGAAATACATCAGATTCATTGACAGTACAGTACACATTTACCAGTGTGGGCTAGCCAATTTGGGATAAAGAGCAAGAATGTAATGTCATCAATGAAGTAATGACATAGTTCAAGATACAATAAGTGAGGTGGCCTGAAGTCTTTGACAGTGTCACATTCAATAATATAGTAGTGCTTTAAAGGTGTATCACCAAGTTTACATGCTGAGTGTTCCGGTATGGGTACAGCGTTACTAACTAGCCAGATGTGTCTGTATCCTAACCTAATTCTGGCCACGACTACATCACACAGGCAGGCAGGAGCAAGTTGTTTGGACACTCTTCCTAGCCCCCTTGGTCCCTGTTCACCTACCTACTGTAGCAGTAAGTAGGTACCTGTTGTAAATCGAAGGGTTGCCAATTCGTATTCAGGGA